>NW_007249208.1:260851-296692 GCF_000164805.1 Carlito syrichta
CTGACCCCAGCTCCCATCACTGCCATCTTCTTTGCCATGGTCTCCTGTGGAGGAGTTGATCCATACCGCTTAACTGGGACAAAAGGCGAGACAATTCTTAGGGTGTGGTCAGGTAACTGGCTTTAAACACTGTAGCAGTGGTAACTAAATAAGCAGCACGAACTTATTTAGTTCATCAAATCCCAGGCTCCTCGTCCCTTGAGAAAAGCTGAGTTATTTTGCAAGCGAGTGTCCAAGTATATTATTTTCGTGGTAAGTTCTTTCTTTCGCCTACGCTGTCTCTCCTTCAGGAAACATCACACCTATGGACTTTGATGCAAACCTTGTTTACAACATCTTGGTTTAACATTTAAAAGCAACCCATTTAACAAAGCCAAATCTCCAGCCAGAGTTCCCAGCCTTCTCCAGCAATCATCCTTACCTTTGTAGAGTTGGTGTTGGCTGGGAGAAATGGGAGAAGCCTCTCACTCCTTGAGTGTTCTGCCAGCTGAAACCCCAAAGACTTTCTTAGGCCTAAAATTACGAAGCAAGAGCCTCATGCACTGAGGTCAAGAGGAGTGAGGGAATGTCTTTACAGTAGCAACATACACATTTACACAAATAGCATATAGTTTAAAAAAAATTTTAATTTTAAATATGTCGGGTCAATTCAGGGTTAGGTATACAAATGTTCCTTATGCAGGTACCCTTGTTGATGAGGTGTCCCCATCCCCTCCCCTGGCAGTTTCCCACTACTGCCAATCCCTTTCTTATAGTATTATGATAGTTGTTCAAGATCCCCTTATGAGTAAGAACATGTTTCTGTGATAGATCTCTCAGTATTATAGCCTCAAAGTCCATCCAAGTTGCTACGAAGTTCATAATTTTGTCCATCTTTATGGTTGCATAATATTCCATCGTGTATATGCACATTTTTTTATCCAGTCCTTTTTCAATGGGCAGCATGGTTGGTTCCATGTTTTTGCTATTGTAAATAATAGCATATAGTTTTAAAGTCCTTTTCATAATGATGTAATAAATGTTCATTTACAAGTTAGCAAATAGGGAAGTTAAAATTATCCCTAATCTCACCACCTAGAGACAACTACTATTGACATTTTGGAATATCTTTTCACCTATTTACTTATTTATTTATTTTTATTTTTGAATTGGGGGTCTCATTCTGTCACCCAGGCTGGAATACAGTGGCACAATCACAGCTCCTAGCAGCCCCAACCTTCTGGGCTCAGATTCCACCACAGCATCCTGAGTAGCTGGGAAAACAGGTGCATGGCACCATGCCTGGGTAATTATTTTGAGTTTTCTCTTCTCTTCTCTTCTCTTCTTTTCTTTTTTCTTTTTTTGTAGAGACAAAGTTTTGCTGTGTTACCCAGACTGGGCTTGAGCTCCTGGCTCAACCAATCAATCTGATCTGCCTACCTCGGTCTCCCAAAGTGCTGGGATTATAGGCCGAGCCACTGTGCCTAGCCCACCTATTTATATATCACACATATACACAAACAAAAATGGAACCAAAGTCTAAGTGTAATTTCCATCTTTTATTTATTTATTTTTACTTTCCAGTATCTTAATACCCTTTGTTTATAGTAGCATTTTTCACGGCTGCATGAGTTTCATTTAGTTGATGGTTTTGTTATTCAATATTCATTGCTTTTTTTTATTAAACATATTTTTTATTTTAATATTGTGGGGTACAGTTGAGGGTTAGGTATACAAATATGCATTGTTCAGGCACCCTTGTTGATAAGGGGTGTTCCCCCGTCCCCAGACAGATATTGACTACCGTTAATCCCACCTCCCTTCCCCTCCCTGTCCTCCCCATAGTTTCCTGCCATGGTCAATCCTTTTCTTATAGTATTACGATAGATGTTCAAGGTCCACTTATAAGTGAGAACATGTGATACTCAGATCTTTGTTTTTGTGAGAAATCAGTCAGTATTATAAACTCTAGTTCCATCCAGGTTGCTGCGAAATTCATGATTTTGTTGTTTTTTATGGCTGTGTAGTATTCCATCAAGTATATGTACCACATTTTTTTAATCCAGTCCTCTTTTGATGGACAGCATGGTTGGTTCCAGGTTCTTGCAGGGGTATAGCTCAGTGATACCAATATCCATTTCTAAGTTCCAGGCTTGATTGCTGGCATATCACTACTCCTAGA
Source organism: Carlito syrichta (assembly GCF_000164805.1). Taxonomy (NCBI): domain Eukaryota; kingdom Metazoa; phylum Chordata; class Mammalia; order Primates; family Tarsiidae; genus Carlito; species Carlito syrichta. Next base: position 263,013 of record NW_007249208.1, read on the forward strand.
TAAACAAGGCAGATTGTGTCCCTGATCTCACTGAATTTGCATTCTTGTTCTGGTCTGGTTTTCTTAGGCTTGATGACGTCTGGGTCCTACAACACTGTAGTTACCTGTTCCTAGATTATTCATCTTGCCCAGACCCATATCTTATCTTGATTTTTCTGCTTGTGTGTATGGGGCTTGGATGAACCTACTGGAATTTGTAAGATTCTCCTATCCACTGCCCTCTTTTTGGCTTGATATAGAATGTTGTAACTTACCTTTACGTGCACTCTCAGTTATTAGCATGAACATTTACTAGAAGATGACATCAGGAGGCTATAAAGTCTTGTGTACCTTAAATGTAGTCTACATGATGAATGCAACTGACTCTATTCCCCCCAACTCGACAGGCCAGTGGTTCTAAGAACCCTGAGATGTTTTACATAAATTCATTCAACAAATACTTGTGGAATACTTTCTAAGTGCTGCAGATATAGCAATGAACAAAAAAGGCAAAACTCCCCGACACTGTGGAGCTTGCTTTCAGAGGAAGTGATGAAGCAATGGAGAACAAAGCAGAGAAGGGAGGCCTAGGCAGGAGGGAGGAATTGTTTTGTAATGTTAAATAAGGTGTTTAGGACACATCATTTCCCCTGAAATCTGCCAAGCTGAATTTGGTCATGATAAAGGCTTTCTCTGTCTAATAAGTGGAGCAATTCTAGGACAAGAGGGACAGACACAACAAAAGTGGATAATAGTGACTAAGTAACAAAAGGGCTGGGCACATTTCTCAGTTAAAAAGAAAAAAAAATTCAGAAACATTTCTAACAATTGGCCCACAGATTTTGTAAATGGCCTGTGAATAATAATCCGCTTATATCTTCACTGTCTCTTCTCCAGTGGGTTATAATATCAATGGAAGCCCTGTTGGAAATAATTGTACATGACTATCATACAGGGAAAATGAAACTTGGATATGCTAGCAAATTTGTCAACTGACTGAACCCTAGGAGCTGACAGAGGCAGATGGCCTGCTTTCCCCAGAGACGACTTATGTGAAGTTATTAAGACTCTTTTTGGCCAAACTAAACATAGGCCTATGTTCACAGCAATATGCATCAGCTAAGGAGCAGCCACCTTCTGGGCACCAGCCTGAGCTGAGACACTTGCTCTACAAAGTTAGTCCTGGGTAAATAATGGTATATCCATGGATAGACCATAAAGCACCCAGCCACTTTTCTATTAGGATACCTTGAAGTACTTCATAAGTTTTTGCTATTATAAAAATGCTGTGTACTTTATATACATCTCTTCCACACTTATCTCATCCTTTTCTCAGAATAAGTACCTAAAACAGTAATTGTTGAATGAAAGTGTTTGTACATTTTTAAGTCTACGGTGCTCCTCAAACTTTAATGTGCATGTGAAATACTTGCAGATCTTATTAAAATGCAGACAAAGATTTAATAGATATAAGGTGGGCCTGAGATTATTTCTAACAAGCTTCCAGATGATGCCACATGTGCCCTTAGACTACATTTTGAGTCACAAGTTTTAATATGCTTTGCCAAGTTACCTCTAGGAAGCAGATACATTTAAATAGTATTTTATACTTACAAAACATTTTAAATTGTAAAAATACATTCACAGTTATTGATTCATTTTATTAGTTCAGGACCATAGGCATTACCACCCACGCCTTGAATATAGATATGGAGCAAGCTTGGTTTAGCTACCGGAGTTTAAGAATAACCAGGATGGCTCCTTACAACCTTGTCACATGAGCCACTGAAGAAACTTTGGATGTTTAGCCTGGAGGATCTATGTTGAAAAGTTCATAGTAATTGCCTTCAAGAAGGTTGTGATATGAAAAAGGTCATACAAGTCTGCTTTGGGTAGAAACAAAAGTCTATCTAGGATCACATGTTACAGAATATTACAAAAAAGCTGAATTTGCTTCAATGCAAGGAAGAACTTTCTAGCTAGCAGAGTTGTACAAATATACAGTGAGGTGTTTTGCAAGGTAAAGAATTCAAAAGTTAGATGACCACTTGATAATACATAAAAGAGAAATTCAGGCAGTGTGTGAGCTTGGAGTAATGTCACCAATGCGAGAGTGTAGGGTCTGAGATCTGAAATTCTATTATTAGCAATGAAAATTTTAAGACTCTCATTCCAGGGATTGTCTTTTAATTTCAAAGAACAAAAGCTTTAATTTGATTAAATACAATTTATTATTTTCTTTTGTTTATGCCTTTGGTATCATATCTAAGAAGACTTTGCCTAACTGTGGATGAGATTTTGATAAAATTTCTGAAAGGTAGAATGTGTATGGGATCATCTTGACAAATCAGAGTAGAAGTCAAGGCCCAGAACAGATGGGAGAAGCCCAGAACAGAGATGAGAGGTATTCTTACCTAGTCTGTGGGCGGCACCATAATCCCTACTATTTATGCATACTTATTATTTACCAGACATTGTTTAAGTTTTATCTAGGTTAACTTGCTTGATTGTTATCACAATCTTATGCAAAGTAAATTTTTTTTTGTGGCGTGTCCTTGTAGTTCCAGCTACTTGGAAGACCAAGGAAAGTAAATCTTGTTAGTTGCATTTTTTTGCGTGAGAAAGTTGGTACACAGAGGAATTAAGTAAAATGCTAAAAATCATATAAAAAGAGGGTTTTAATCCAGGCCATCTAATTACATATGATGTGATTTTAGTTCCTGCAACAAACTCAGAGGTGCTATGAGTAGGAAGAGTGTGTTGTGAGATGTTGATCAAGGTAATTAATTAAATGAGAGCTTTTGTAACAGCTGAGCTGGTTTTTCTTCCTTCATATTTCTACCCATCACCTACCCTCATAAAGACTGGGAACGATAATATTTGCCTCCAGAATTAGTTCTAATTAACAGAAGAAAATTCAAAAGCCTCAGAATGGCATTTTATTCTCATAGTCTACCACATTCTGGCATTTTTCCTAAACTTAATTCCCACATAACTTTCGCCATTATCTTAAATTTAGCCATTTGTAAAAAATTCCACATTATTCCTATTGAAAAATGTAGTGTGAAATTTTTGTCTTTAATTAAAATATTTAATCTATTTGCATTTAATCTATAAACCTACCATTTTATCATTTATATTTTATTTGCTGCTTATGCTCTATGTTCTTCTTTTGTCTACTTTTAGATCTATAAAATATTTTTATTCTTTCTCCCTCATTAGCTTGTTTGTTGAAACATTTTCTATTATTCTAGGGGTTTCCCTAGGGATTACAATATGTATTCTTGCCTTCTTAAAGTGTAAGATATAGCTATATTTTTACCACTCTTGAGTCAATGAAAGGTCTACGTCATACTTCAAATTCATTTCTTACCCTCACACCTTTTGTAGTACTGTTGTCATGCATACTTAATTCTTTGTGTGTTTATCTCCTCACAAGACATTTTAATTCCAGTCACATACAGTCAATATTCATTTAAATTTACACACATATTTATCTCTTTATTCTTTGGTATTTTTATGCTTCCATCTAGGATCATTTTAATTTGCCCAAAGAATTCTTATACTTCCTTAAGTGTGTGTCTTCACTTAAGGACTAACTCAGTTTCTCTTTTTCTTTTTTTGAGCACAAATTATTAGGTTGGTGCAAAAGTAATTGCTGTTTTTATATTGAAATTTGCCATTTTGATATTGGAATACATTCTTAAATAAATGTGGTTATGTTATACATCATTTTAATGAACATTTCTCACTTTATTTTTTTGCTAATGACTTATTACTTGCTGTTTATCTTATCTTTATTGTAGACTACAGAAATGATGTTAGACCAGAAACAAATAAGAATGATTTTCTTATTAGAGTTCAAAATGGGTCATAAAACAGTGGAGACAACTCACAACATCAACAACACATTTGGCCCAGGAACTGCTGTGCAGTGCAGTGGTGGTTCAAGAAGTTTTGCAAAGGAGACGAGAGCCTTGAAGATGAAGAGCATAAAGGCCAGCCATCAGAAGTTGACAACAACCAATTGAAACAATCATCAAAGCTTATCCTCTTACAACTTCAAGAGAAATTGCTGAAGAACTCAATGTGAGTTGGTTTGGCATTTGAAGCAAATTGGAAAGGTGAAAAAGCTTGAGAAGTGGGTGCCTCATTATCTGACTGAAAACCAAAAAAAAAAAAAAAAATCATCACCTTGAAGTGTTGCCTTCTCTTATTCTATGTAACAACAAACCATTTCTTGATTGGATTGTGATGTGCAATGAAAAGTGGATTTTATACGACAACTGGCAATGGCCAGCTCAGTGGTTAGATGGAGAAGAAGTTCCTAAGCACTTCCCACAGCCAAAATTGTACCCAAAAAAGGTCATAGTTACTGTTTGGTGGTCTGCTGCTGGTTTGATCCACTACAGCTTTCTGAATCCTGGCAAAACCATTGCATCTGAGGAGTAAGTTCAGCAAATGGATGAGATGCACTGAAAACTGCAATGCCTGCAGCCTGCATTAGTCAACAGAAAGAGCCCAATTCTTCTCCATGACAGTGCCAGCCACATGACATACAACCAATGGTTCAAAAGTTGAATGAATAGGGCTATGAAGTTTTGCCTCATTCACCATATTCACCTGACCTCTTGCCAATCACCTATCACTTCTTCAAGCATCTCAACAACTTTTTGCAGGGAAAATACTTCTATAACCAGCAGGGTACAGAAAATGCTTTCCAAGAGCTTGTCAAATCTTGAAGTGTGGATTTTTACACTACAGGAATAAACAAACTTATTTCTAGTTGGCAAAAATGTGTTGATGGTAACAGCTCCTATTTTGATTAATAAAGATGTGTTTGAGCCTAGTTATAATGATTTAAAATTCACATTCCAAAACTGCAATTACTTTTGCACTTACCTAATATTTTACCTTCACTTTTGAAGGGCATTTCAAAAGCCGCAGAACTCTGGATTGACAGTATTGCTTTCATAGCACTTAGTTGGTATTATTCCATTGCTTTCTGACCTCCATCACTTCATTTGAGAAGTCATCTATCTGTTATATTATTGTTCCTTTGAAGGTAATAAATACTTTTGACACTCCTGTGTCTTGTCTTAAAATATTCTCCCTGTATTTGGTTTTCATCAACTAACTTCACAGTGCATAGAGTATCTCTTTGTGGTGCTCTAGACAGCAGTTAGGCTTATTTGACTGATTAAAAGTCCTTTATGAGTCCCAGTCAAAAGCCTAGGATATTTGCCAACTCCATCCTTCTTTGTGTTTCAGTTTTTCCCTCCTTAGCTCCTTGGGATTTCCAAAAGTCCATCTTGTCAGCGGTTTCTTTTTAAATGGTGCATGCCTCAAACAACAAATGAAGTCAGATGTCTGACTCATTCTCAGTGAGCTTCTCTTCTTTACAAGATCTTGGTGCTTGCTGCCTTGGTAGTGGTCTGATACTTCAAGTCAATATTAAAACAAAGTCTTATCAAGTTTTTATGGTTTTTCCCAGTGGAAAGTCTGGCCTAATCCAAGCTAGCTGGTCATAGCTAGAAAATTTCAAGGATTTTTAGCTATTTCTCATAGTTTCATAGGTTTCTGTCTTATATAGGTACAGAAAAATTGTTGAGTTTCTTCTTCTCTGATCTCTTCATATTGCCAACATTCTATTGCTGATGATCTTTGTGAGGTCATGCACTTGTTGGCACAGCTGCTTTTTGTTGCTGCACTCTGTGTGCAACCTCACTTCAAGACAGCTTCTCCCTAATTCCCTTCTGAACTACAAAGATGGAGACATAACTTTATTTAACATTTGTAATTGTTTTACAAAGTCTTTCAGATGTACAAAAGGTGTGATATAACTCACATTCATGTACTCACTATACAACTGAAGCCCTCTGTGTGTCTTTCTCTGATTTTGTCCCTTTCCATGTCTGCCAAAGATAATTAGTCTCTGGAATGTATTCTCTTTTGTAAATTTCTTTAACTTTTAATATATATGTATGAATCTCAAAACATTATATGTTATCATAAAATGTGTCACAACATATGTATTCTTGTTTGACTTGCTTATTTGATCATTTTTATGAGATCCATGTTTTCTAATTTAAGCAACTTTGTTTTGTTTTATTTTCATTATGCAGAATACTCTTTCAGATAAATTATGTTACAGTTCATTTAGCTTTTCCTCACTGGTAAATATTTATATTCTTTCCATTTTTTTCTAATACAAACATTATTTCCACACATATTCTTACAGTTGCCTATTTGTGTACCCATTCAAGAGTTTCTCCAGAGTATATGCCTGGCTGTGGAATGGCTAGACTGTATAATATTCATATTTTTGACTCCACTAGACGATGCTAAATTGTTCTTCAAAATGTTTGTACCTATTTATGCTTCCTGAAACAGTGAAGGATTCTCCTTGTTCCTTAGTCTGTCTGGCAATCTGTATTGTCAGACTTTTATTTATTTATTTGCTGATATTAGGATATGAAATAATTCATATTTTAAATTGCATTTCCTTAATTACTAGTCAATGCTATCAATGAACAGAAGCTTGGGGACAACAGTACAACACAGAGAGTAACTTAAAAATGATACCAGAATTGGCTTCGCTTTTGGCCCATATGTCCAAATTAGACCTCGTAGTCTATCACCATGTTGATATTTTGCTTAGCTTCTAGGAGACACTAACCTTGAAGTGCAGGCCCAACTATCTGCAAATCCCAAAGAGCAAGTTCACCAATGCCCAACTCATGTGCTACCTGAAAATTATCCCATTTTAAGTTCAATTGATCATGAGAACTTCATATTCTTCATATTCATGCCAACAAAGAAAGGTATCTTATGTCTCTGTGACTCGGACAAAACATAATAATAGAATAATAGAATGAGAGTAAAATATAATAACAGTTCTGACTGTTGGAATGACAGTAGCAATGTCTCAATGTTGAAGTTATTGAGCCTCAACATCATGTGAGTGACCCCTGACAGTTGGGGCATATTGCACTGCCAAGGCCGATATATTTCTATTCCTCTCTTTTGTCTTAAGGAAAGATTACCTGCATGTTCCTATTGTTGTATTTTCACTTCTACTTTAATATTCTGGAAGTCAAATGATAAGGAAACACAAACACAGATATGTCACTCAAAATTGGTTTTAAGCATATATAGGTTTATCTCCAGATTTATGAAAAATCAAAACAATACAGAACAACACCAAAAATTTCACTCTGTCTGAAGGATCATAGTTTTGCTAAAACACTCAATTTTTATTTCTAAATAAAACACTCCTACACATATATTTGAATTTATGCGAAGTAATTCACGTGCAAGGTTATTCATGGAAACAAAATGGTTAGATTGAAAATGTAATATCAGAAACTGATACCCCAAGATACGGTACTTCGACAAGCTGAACTGAAAAAGAAGCTTCATGGTCTTTCTGACTTTTCCCCTCCTTCTGCCTCTCAATCCTTGGTCTTTCCCGAAGTACAGGATGAAACTGCTCACTGAAGTTCCCTTATCTGCCTGTAGTCTGGACCCAACAAAGAAGAGAGCAGTTTAACTGAACTCATTGCAGGAGCAAAGACAGAAGTCTGTCAACACACCTGTGGACAGACTTGCCACAAATCATTGTTTACTCTCTGGACCCAACAGACTTCATCCTAGGCCATTAGCTATTCTTCAAGTCTTTGAATTTCCCTAGTAATCATGAGCTAGCCTGCTGAAATCATCCACACTTCCCCGTCTCCCTTTCCCCTGAGAAGAAGGGTATATGTATATGCATCTGTACCCCATTGCATGGTGGAGTCATCGCTCTGTGATGATTTTTCTTCTCTGTGCACATTAATAGATTCATATGCCCTTTCTCCAATTCATTTACTTTTGTCAGTTGATTTTTAGCAAACCTTCAGAGGGCAGAGGGGACGTTTTCCCTTGCCCTTATAAAAACATGTTCGTCAATAGGAAATTGGTTCCATAAATTACAGTACATTTCTACAATTGAATATATATAGCTTTAAAAAGAATGAGACAGTGCTCTATGCATTGATTGCCAAGGTCTATTATTATTATTTTTTGAGTTAGAATCTCACTCTGTTGCCTAGGCTGGAGTGCAGTGGCATACTCATGGCCACCCCAGCATCGACCTGCTGGGCTCCGGCAATTCTTCCGCCTCAGCCTTACAAGTAGCCAGAACTACAGCATGTGCTACCACTCCCGGCTAATTTTTAAAATTTATTTGTTGTAGAGATGAGGTCTTGCCAAGTTACCTGGGCTGGTCTCGAACCCACGGGCTCAGGCAATCCACTCGCTTCAGCTTCCCAAAGTGCTGGGATTACAGGCTGAGCCATGGAGCCCAGATTCCAAGGTATATTATTAAATGAACAAAGTATGGAACAGTATATATATTTTGCTGTAAAGTACCTGAGTACTTGTCTTAGATTGTCATTATTGAAATGATGGAGAAATGAAAAAAGGGACGAAAGGAACAACGGAGAGATATGCTCCAAAGGCAAATGACAGTTCCCCACTCAGGAAGACAGAAATGGAGTGTATCTATCAAAAATAGCAGTTTATTAATTTCAGAATATTCTAATTCTAGTCTTCACGAAGCACTTGCTACAGATGAATGCTCATGATTAATCATCTAGTTTAGAATGCCCTGTATCCATCTCCATCTATCAAATTCATACCCATCTTCTCTGATTACCCAGATAGAAGTTAAAGCTCACTGTGGTTACTGTTGTATTTTAGCCTGGACAAGTTCTTCTCAGGTGCTGTACCCTTTGGATTTCTCTTTTACAGCAATGACCAACTCCGGTTGTTTCTATCAGTTTAGTTTGTCTCAAATTTATCTTCATATCTCTATTGTTTCTACTACTGTCAGGGTTCAGTCACTTCTCACCGAAAGTCCTGACTGTCTCCTCACTCAGTCTTGACACACTACCACCTTTCACTCCAACCACCACTTCTATATTCCCCCCCATTAATTCATTCTTATTTTATTTTATTTTATTTTTTGAGTTGGAGTCTCACTGTCGCCCAGACTGGAGTGCAGTGGCCGCTCCCGGCCACCGCAGCCTCGACCTGCTGGGCTCTGGTGATCCTTCCGCCTCAGCCTTCCAAGTAGCTGGAACTACAGGCGCACGCTTCCACTCCTAGCTAATTTTTTTTTGATTTATTGTAGAGATGAGATCTCGCCTGCCCAGGCAGGTCTCGAACCCACAGGCTCAGGCAATCACTCACCTCAGCCTCCCAAAGGCGCGGGATTACAGGCTGAGCCGCCAAGTCCGGCTTAATTCATTCTTTATAGAACAGGTGGCATCAAGAGAACTTCAGGTTAAACACAGAGGACTGAACAAACGTTTTTCTCTGCTTCCTTTTGAAACCTTAGTACAATCTGTAGTTTTAAAAAGGCATGAACTTATAGGGTATGCAAAATAAAAGATGGGAATATGGTAGAGAAGAAATGCCAACACATTTTTTAAAGATGAGAAGTGAATGAATGAGTCATCCGAAAGAAGAAAACTAACACCAAGTGCCTCTGTGATTGGAGGCTTCAGGAACTGCAAAGATGGTAAGGGGACATAGCAGAGGAATTGGTTGAAACTCTGTTTTAGAGACAGATATTTCTCTTTCCCATTCTGTAAAACTGTGACACTGACTTTCCTCCATCCTGGATGGAGACTGGAGGTTTAATCTTTTTAGCAATTGAACTGAGAAAGTTCCAGATCTCGGAATATGAAAGGACCCTAAACCAAGTTACTTCACCATGCAATTTCAGAACTCCAGAGATAAAGAAATCCCATAATCTTTCAGAAAGGGAAATACTAGTCATATATCAAGGACAGAAAATAGAAATAACAATAGATTTTTACAATAATGTTAAAGCTGGAAGACAATGAGGCAATAACTTCAAAGTCTAGTGTAATGTGATTTTTAGCTTGTACTTTTATATCCAGTTGAACTACTAATCAAGTGTGAGAATGGAAGTAATACATTTCAGCCATGCATGAGATGACACACATGGTTTATTGGCTACCCTAAAGTTTCCAAGTTCCCTTTTACCATTTAACCTTGTACTAAAGGCTGGGAAAAAGTATTCATTATTATTTCATTTTGCTTGCACTTAGAAGTCACTATGCAGTCTCCGCTCTGGCCCATGAAGCATAAACAGAACTCTCCCCTTGGATTTCAGGGAAACCTTTTTTTTTTTTTAAAAAAAGGATTTATTGAGAGGACAGAAAAGCTCCCACAGTGGGAGGGAACCCGAAGGGGTTGCCCTCAAAGAAACCTCTTGATCCCCTTTCCCTTCCCTTCCTCTTCCTCTCCCTTCTTTCCTTTCATCCCTCCTTTTGTCCTTTCTTTCCTTTTTTTTTAATGGCTCCTTCCTTCCCTTCCCTATTTTCTTCTCTCTCTGTTTCTCCATAACTTATTTATTTGTTGTTATGATTTTGGAGTGTTTTACTGGATTTCTCATTTAATGGTACCCTCTCCTGAAAGAGTAGAAAAGTTTAGGTATTTAACAGTTTTTCTTTTGCTTGTTAAATTTGTTTTAATGATGGGGATGGGTGGTGAATCCTCCAATTTTTGTGGGATTTTTTTGTCTATAGGACCCTAAATTATTATCTTCTTTTTCTTTTTCCCCCATTCATTGCCAAATTGCCAAAGGGCTTGTCTTCCTTCCTTTTGCTTTTTTTCTTCTCCCAGAACGATGTATCTCTTTAAGTGAAGCCCATCCTTTTAAATCACTTCTGTCCCTTTGTATTGCACCGGTCCCTTTCTTTCTTTTCTTTCTTTTTTTTCTTTGAGCTGGAGTCTCAGTCTTGTAGCCCAGGCTGGAGTGCAGTGGCACGCTCACAGGCACTGCACTCTTGACCTGCTGGGCTTCTGCCTCAGCCTTCCAATTAGCTGACCTACAGACGCACACCACCACACCCGGCTAGTTTTTGTGAATTATTGTAGAGACGAGGTCTCACCAAGTTGCCCAGGCTCTTGCTTCGGTCTCCCAAAGTGCTGGAGTATGGGATTAAACCACTGCGCCTGGCCACACCAGTCTTTTCAATGATGCTTGGTCCTTTAAATAGCTAGTATTTTAAATTCCTTCCCAGCACTCTGTATTCTGATCTGCTTAGAGGTTTTTTTTCTAGTTTTCTAATGGTTTTGGGGAGGAGATGGTAAAGCCAGCCAATTGGTAAAATGTCTGAATGGAGTACTATTTTTAAAGAAATTTTGAATGTATGAGTTATTTAGGAAATATTTGTTGAGTACATATTATGTGACAGATTTTGCACATACCTGAACTACTAGACAAATTGTTGACTGGTGAAAGTCTTTCAAGAACATACTTTCAAAAGCACCTAATGGTTTATAATGTGATTGCTTTCAAAGTGTTTAAAATATTTTGTATTGTATAATAGCTGAAGTTTTGTCTTACAATTTTGTTTAGAGTACCTCTGCTTAAATGTTCACAAAACACCATTCCTATAGATAAAATAGAAGGACACTTCAGACATATACTTATCAAACTTGTTATAACTTCTGAATTGTTGAAATAAGACCTGGACTATTGCAATGGCTTTTTAAGCTGTCTTCTTGCTTATACTCTTTCCCACTTACAATAAATTCTCTGCCCTGGGCTAGATTATTTTCGTGTTTTATTTGTTGGCAGTTGTTTCTTTAAAAATATATTTTTAGTGTTAAAATTGTCATTTCTTTTCATCCAGATTTTTATCTTATTTCATTTTAGAGTTGTGGGGTACAAGTGAGGATATACTACATAAGGTTCATGCAGGTAAAGTTTGGGCTTCTAGCTGGCTCTCTCACTCCCTGATAGTGGACCCAGTGTGTTGCCATATTCCCCCTCCCTCCTCTAGCAGTGTCTAGCATCTGCTGATCCCACCCTTGTGCTCGTGTGACCAGTGATCAGGGCCTGCTTTGGGTGGCATGTGGTATTTGGTTCTTGTTTCTGTGATAGCTCACTTAGTATGATGGTCTCCAACTGCATCCATGTTGCTGCAAAGGCCATGATTTTGTTTTTCTTTTTGACTGCATAATATTCCATTGTGTATGTGTACCACATTTTCTTTATCTGGTCTGCTTTTGATAGGCATCTGGGTTGGTTCCAAGTTTTTGCTATTATGAATAGTGCAGCAATAAATATGTGTGTGCAGGTGTCTTTTGGGAGACTGATTTACATTCTTCTGGATGTAGTACCAGAAGAGGGATTGCAGGATCAAATGAAAGCTCAATTTTTAGTTCTTTGAGAAATCACCATGCTGCTCTCTACAGAGATTGAACTAGCTTATATTCCTACCAACAGTATAGAAGTGTCCTCTTTTCTTTGCAGCCGTGCCAGCACCTTTTGTTTTTTCACTTATTAATGATAAGCATCCTTACTGGAGTTAGGTGGTATCTTATTGTTTTTATTTGCAATTCTCTAATGATTAGTGAGGCTGAGCATTTTTTCAGGTGTTTGTTGCCTTCTTGTATGTCTTCCTTTGAGAAGATTCTGTTCATGTCCTTTGCCCACTTTTTAATGGGGTTGTTTGTTTTTTTCCTGTCAATTCTTTTGAGCCCCTTATGGATCCTGGATGTAGGCCTTTGTTGGATGCATAGCTTACAAATATTTATTTCCATTCCATGGGTTGTCTCTTTATTCTCCTTATGGTTTCTTGTGTTGTGCAAAAACTTTTCAGCTTGATGAGGTCTCACCTGTCAATTTTAGCTTTGGTTGCATTTGCTTTTGAGGACTTGGCCATGAATCATTGCCTACTCTGATGTTCAGGAGGGTGTTCCCTACATTTTCTAGGATTCTTATAGTTAGAGGTTTTATATTTAAGTCCTTGATTCATTTTGAGTTAATTTTTGCATATGGTGATAGGTATGGGTCCAATTTCATTCTTCTGCTTGTGGCTAGCCGGTTTTCCCAGCACCATTTGCTAAACATGGTTTCCTTACCCCAGTGTGTTTTTGTGAGTTGGGGTCTCACTCCATCACCCAGACTGGAGTGCAGTGGCATGCTTCTGGCCACCACAGCCTCAACCTGTTGGGCTCCGGCGATCCGTCCGCCTCAGCCTTCTAAGCAGCTGGAACTACAGGCGTGCGCTACCACGCCCAGCTAATTTTTTGATTTATTGTAGAGATGAAGTCTCACCAAGTTGCCCAGATGGGTCTCGAACCTGTGGGCTCAGGCAATCCACTCACCTCAGCCTCCCAAAGCATGGGATTACAGGCTGAGTCACCGAGCCTGGCCTCCCCAATGTTTTTGATAACTTTGTTGAAGATGAGTGGTTGAGGGACTGTGGTTTTATTTCTGGATTCTCTGCCCTGCTTCATTGGTCTATGTGTCTATTCCTGTACCAATATCATGCCATCCTTAGTTACTGTAGCTTTGTAAAAAAGTTTAAAGTCTGGAAGCATGATGCCTCCAGCTTTTTCCCTTTTGCTGAGGATTGCTTTAGCTACTTGAGTTCTTTTTTTGCTTCTATATGAATTTCTGTATTGTCTTTTCTAGGTTTGTGAAAAATGATACTGGCATTTTGATAGGGATTGCGTTGAATCTGTAGAACGCCTTGGGTAAAATTGACATCTTGACAATATTGATTCTTCCAATCCTTGAGCATGAGATGTGTTCCTGTTTGTATCATCCTTGATTTCTTTGAGCAGTGTTTTGCAGTTGTCATTGTAAAGGTCTCTCACTTCTTTGGTTAGGTGGATGCCAAGGCATTTTATTTTTTCTGTAGCTAATGTGAATGGAACTGTGTTTTTTATTTGGTTCTCAGCCTACTTGTTGCTGATGCATAGAAATGCAGCTGTCTTTTGTATGTTGATATTATATTCTAAGACTTTACCAAAGTTATTTATCAGTATGAGGAGGTTTTTGACAGACTGTAAAGTTTTCTAGGTAGAGAATCATATCATCTGCAAAGAGGGATAACTTCTCCTTTTACTATTTGAATACCTCTGACTTCTTCCTTCTGTCTGATTTCTTTGGCTAGGACTTCCAGGACTATCTTGAATTGGAGGGGTGAAAGTGGGTATATTTGTCTTGTTCCAGTTCTTAAGGAAAATGCTTCTAGTTTCTCCTCATTAAATATAATGTAGGTTGTAGGTTTGCTATATATGACAGTTACTATTTTGAGGAATGATCCTTCAATGCCTAGGTGTTTGAGGGTTTATATCAGGGAATGCTGGATTTTATCAAATGCTATTTTTTGCATCTAATAAGATTATCATGTGGTTCTTGGTTTTCCATCTGTTAACATGATGAATTACATTTATAGACTTATGAATGTTAAACCAGCCCTGCATCCTGGGAATGAAGCCCACCTAGTCATGATGGATGATCCTTGAAATGTGTTGTTGGATATGATTTGCTAGAATATTGCTGACAATCTTTGCATCTATGTTCATCAGGGAAATTGACCTGTAATTCTCTCTCTCTCTCTCTTTTTTTTTAATTGGGTCTTTGCCAATTTCAGGTATCAGGATGATATTAGCTTTATAGACCGAGCTAGAAAGAATTCTTTCCTTCTCAATCACTTAGAATACTTTCAATAGGATTAGTAGCAGCTCTTCCTTGTATGCCTTATAGAATTCAGCTGAGAAACTATCTGGCCCAGGGCTTTTTAAAAAGAGGAGGTTTCTTATAACTGAATCAGTTTTCTTGGAGTGTTATTGGTCTGTTTGGGATTTCAGTTTCTTCCTGTTTGAAGCTTGGGAGGTTATGCAGGAATTGCTCCAGTTCCTCTAGATTTTCTAGTTTATTTGCATATAGATGTTCTACATACTTTCAAAAGCATGGAATGGCTTATAATGTGATTGCTTCCAAAGTATTTAAAATATTTTGCATTGTATAATAGTTTCAGCTTTGTCTTACAATTTCGTTTAGAGTACCTTTGTTTAAATAGTCACAAAATATCCCTTTTATAGATAAAATAAAGGAACACTTCAGACATATCAAACTTGTTCTAACTTCTGAATTATTGAAATAAGACCTGGACTATTACTGCAGTGGCTTTTTAAGTAGTCATTTTGCTTATAATTTTTCCCACTTACAATAAATTCTCTGCCCTGGGTTAGATTACTTTCTTACTTTATTTTTAAATTTTAATGTGTTTGTCTCTTAAATTTTTTTATTGTTGAAATTATCATTTATTTTAATTCAACTCTTTTATTTTTATGTTAAATATTTTAATTATTTATTAAAATTTACTTTATTTTAAACATGAGGGGTGCAATGCAGGATTAGGTATTAGGTATACAAGAGGTTATTTTATTTTATTCTTAGTAATGTTTGTAGTAATCTCTGATAGTATTTTGAATTTCTTCAGGGTCTGTTGTGACATTGCCTTTTTTGTTTTTAACTGTATTTATTTGAATTTTCTCTCTCTCTTTTTAGTCAGTCTGATCTGAAGTCTGTCACTGTTATCAGCTTTTTGTTTTGTTGATCCTTTCTATGATATTTTTGACTTCTATTTCCTGCAATTCTGACTTTATTTTAGTAATTTTAATTTTTCTACTAATTTTAAGATTTAATTTTTCTTGCCTTTCCAGCTCCCTTAGCTATGATGTTAGGCTACTTACAGGAGATCCCTCTATTTAACATGCAGTGTTAAAAGCTTCCCTCTTACCTCTGATTTCATAGTATCCCAGAGGTTTTGATAAGTTGTGCCTTTGTTTTTATTTGTTTCCAGAAATCTTTTTATTTCTGCCTTGATTTCTGTGTTAACCCAAAAGTCACTTAGATTCATGTTGCTTAATTTCTAGGTATTTGTGTGTTTTGGAGATTCCTGATGGTGACGACATTTATTTTAATTCCACTGTGGTCTGAGAAGATGCTTGGCACTATTTCAACCTTTTGAAATTTGTTCCCTTTTGTTTTATGCCTGAGCATATGCTCCATCTTGGATTATGTTCTATGGGCTGATCAGTAGAATGTATACTCTGTGGTTGTTGGGTGAAGTGTTCTGTAGATGTCTATTAGGTCCAATTGATCGAGTGTTGAATTAAGGTTTTGGATCTCCTTGTTGGATTTTTGCCTTGAGATCTGTCTAGGGATGTTACCAAGTTATTAAAGTTTCTAACTATAATTATAAGGGTGTAAATATCCTCTCTTAGTTTAAGTAGCAATTGTTTTATAAATCTGGGTTCTCCTGTGTTGGGTGCATATATATTTAAGATGGATAGTTCTTGCTGGTGGAATGAATCATTGTGTAGTATTTCTTTTTTTTTTTTAGCTTTTATTGCTTTGAAGTCTTTTTTTGTCAGATTTAAGAGTAGCTACCATGCTGCTCTATTTGTTTTCTTTTTTTTAATAAAGACTATTTTTTATTTTGTTTTATTTTATTTTAAAGATGTGGGGTACAATTCAGGGTTAGGTATACAAATGTTCATTATGCAGCTACCCTTGTTGATGAGATGTGCCCCTTCCTCCCCTGGCAGTTTCCCTCAACTGCCACTCCCACACCCCCTTCCCTAGCAGTTTCCCACTACTGCCAATCCCTTTCTTATAGTATGATGATAATTGTTCAAGGTCTGCTTATAAGTGAGAACATATGCTACTCTGTTCTTTGTTTCTGTGATAGATCACTGAGTATGATCGACTCTAAATCCATCCAAGTTACTGCAAAGTCCATATGTTTGTCCTTCTTTATGGCTCCATAATATTCCATTGTGTATATGTACCACATTTTTTTTAATCCATCATCTTCAAAGGGCAGTATGGTTGGTTCCATTTTTTGCTATTGTAAATAGAGCTGCAACAAACATGCATGTGCAGGTATCTTTTTTGTAGAATTATTTGCATTCCTCTGGTTATATTCCCAATAAGGGAATTGCTGGGTCATATGGAAGGTCAATTTCTAGTTCTTTCAGAAATCGCCGCACTGTCTTCCAAAGAGGTTGCACTAGTTTGCATTCCCACCAGAAGTGTAGAGGTATCCTTTTGATCTGCATCCTCGCCAGCATCTGTTGTTATTTGTTTTGTTAATGATGGCCATTCTTACTGTAGTTAGGTGCTGGAGTCAATATCTTTTTTTAGTTTACTTAGTATTTGCTTTATAAATGCTGGTGCTCCTGTGTTAAGTGCATTTATGTTTAGGATGAATATTTCTTGTTGATAGATTGAACCTTTTATCATTATGTAATGTCCTTTTGTATTTTTTTAATTTTTGATAGCTTAAAGGTTGTTTTGTCTGATATTAAGATCACAATTCCTGCCTTCTTTTGTGATCCATTTGCCTGGAAACTTGTTTTCCATCCTTTTACTTTGAATCTGTGTGCATCCCTTGTAGTGAGAGCTTCCTGGATGTAGCAAATCGTTGGGTCATTGTTCCTTATCCGGTTTGCCATTTTGTATTTTTTCAGTGGGGCGTTTAGTCCATTCACATTCAGGCTGATTATTGAAATGTGATTATCCCTATCACAAGGCTCTTATAAAGTCTTTTCTTTGTTTGCTTGTTTTCTTTTGGCTTTGGTATTGATGTCTGTGTGTGTTTTCAAGTTTGTTGTTGCGCTGTATTCTCTGTTGGTTCTGTGCTCTGCTGTTCTCTTGGGTAGTGTGTGGTCATTCTTTTTTTCTTTCTTCTGTGCTTAATACCTTTTTAAGTGTCTCCTGTAGAGCTGGTCTGGAAGCTGCATAATACCTTTAGGGATTGGATGTCTGGGAAGGATTTTAATTCTCCATCACCTATGAAACTGATCTTGACTGGGTAGGAAATTCTTGGTTTAAATTGTTTATTTTTGAGGACTTTGAATATTGGACTCCAGTCCCTTCTTACTTGTAGTGTTTCTGTCAGTAAGTCTCCTGCTATCTGATTGGTTTTCCCTGGTAGGTAGTCTGACCTTCTTCTCTTGCTGCCTTTAGGATTTTTCTTTTGTACCTACTTTGTGTAGGCAAATTACTATGTGTCTTGGGGTTGGTCTTCTCACTTGATGCCTTGTGGGGGTTCTCTGTATCTCTGGTGTTTGGCTGGTCACATCTCTGGTGAGATGTGGAATGTTTTCTTGGAGTACCTCCTGGAATGCTTGCTTCAAGGTGTTCTCCATTTCCCTTTCTTCTTCTGGGATACCAATCAGGCATAGGTTTGGCCTCTTGATATAATCGCACATCTCTTGTAGGCTTTGTTCTTTCTTTCTGAATTTTCTTTCTATATTTTTTACAGATCAGGTTAATTTCATGTTCTGGTCTTCAAGTTCTGAGATTCTTTCTTCAACTAGATTAATTCTACTCTCCATGCTTGTCATCTTGTAATCTATTTCCTGGATGAAATTTTTTATTGCCAAAATCCCTGTTACTAGTTCTTTCAGTGTTTTATCTTATCTTTCTTGAGTCTTATTCACTCTTTCCATCTATTCCCTAATCCCTGACATATTCTGGGGCCAGTCATTTGTGACTTCCATTATTTGGGCTCTGAGGTCTGATTTTTCAGGAGATTTCTCTTTGTACGCTTGAAATTACCTGTGGTCTTCCTTGGTTTTTCCTTATTTGTGACAGATCTCTTGCTTTTCTCTTTAGTTCCACTATTCAGTATCAGTGGGAGAGGTTTTTCCTTCTGATGTTTGCTCAGCCCTCTATTCTTTCTTGATCCAGGCTCTGGTATTATTCTATTTTGAAACAGGACTGTGAGTGGGACATTTTTCTGTTTCTTGTAGTTTTGAAAGTTGAATAAGATGGAGAGTGGGGAGCTAGGATTCAGAAACTACTTGCAAATTACAATGTTCACTGATTGTGGCATGTGTTCCCTGTGGCCCACTCCCCACTTCCATTCGATATGATGATGCAGTAGGTATTTCTGTGCACCTCCTGAGTCCAAGATACAGTGACAGCATTGAGGACCACAGAGAAAAATAGAATAAAATAAGATGGTCAAGAAATTTTTTAAAAAAAGAGAAAGAAAAAGAGAACAAAACACAGAACAGTGATAGCAGAAGTCAAAGCAAAAAACAATTGAACACACACAGAGGGACATACACCCCCCCCAAAAAAAAACCTGAAATAACAACAAAGTGAAACAAAATTACAAAAACAAAAACAACAATAACAAAAAAAAACCCAGGAAAACTAACACATACACACATGCCTAGCACTAGATGAATGAAGAAGAAAAAGAGAAACACTGGAAAAAAAAAAAAGGAATTCAGATTGAACCCTCACACATATATTGACACACTTAAACTAACTAACTAATTAAATAAATAGAAGAAAAAGAACAAAAACAAACCACCACTAACAACAAAAAAAAAAAACCTGAAAGATGAAAGATGAACTTAGTCATTCACATACACACATAAACTTAAAAAAAAAAAAAGCAAAAGAAGAGGGGAAAAGAAAAAGACAAGGAAAAAAGGTGGAGACGCAGATCAAAACCTCCCATATACATTAATGCAGAAAGGAAAAATATTTTAAAAATAGCTGAACTAACAAAAAGGCAACAAATTTTTAAAAATTAAAACAATTAAAAATTTAAAAAAACCCTGCCCTCTTGTGTCAAGCTCTGTAATTGTTCCTCTTGTATCCTCTGCTATATCTTGCAGAGCTTCCACCACTTTTACTCTCTCCCCAGTGTCCGGAGCAGGGAAAGAGGAGAGGCAGTGGGGGTGAGTGTGCCTGCATTCCTCCCCTCCCACAGTTGTATGATCAGGGAGATCCTCTCCAGTGGGGAGGTGCAGGATTGTCTCTTCCCCCTGTGAGTACATGTGGGAGTTGCCTCACCCAGGCTTATCCTGGAATGAGGTTCTTCTATTGTGATTGACATCCAGGCTGTGCCTGGGTTCATCCCTCTCAGTCATGGCCCAGCTGTGTGAGTCTGATGTTCAGAAGATTGCTGGGGAGGAGGGGGGTTGGGTCAGTCCCGGATTCACCACTGATCTCTTTGAAGCTCTTCCTCGTCCTTTTCTGGACACACCCTTTGTCCTGCAGCTAGATCAGGGTAGAGGTTGGGTCACCTGAGACTCAGCACTTGTCAGGTCCCTCTGAAGTTTGTACTTTCAGGATAATCTGTGCTTTGGGTCACAATCAATCCTGAGTGGTTGATCCACCAGTCTCAGAGATTGGTCTGTTGCTTTGTGGTGAGCAAGTTAGAGCACTTTCCTGATCACCTTCAAGATGGTAGCGGGGCCCTCTCTCAACCTCTCCAGTGGGACTCTGCCTCTGAGGTCCTTCCACAGTCCCTGCTGCCAGTGTCCATCCATGTGCTGAAATGGTGAGGCAAAGCCTGGAGCCGAAAGTCTCTCCTGCTGCAGTGGTGAGGCAGAGCCTGGAACTGGTAGTCTCTCCCTGTCACTTCTTTACTGGAAAACTTTTGTCTGTTTTTTAAAAAATGATGGTTGGCTTCTGCGACCTGGGAAGCACCAGAGACCAAGCAGAGAAGCTGCAGCACCAGCTGCTGTATCAGGAATGCCCTGGCCACTTGCTCACGAGCCCCCACTTAGTTAGTCTCTCCCAGCATTTTCTTCCCTGGAAGGGTTTTGTTGATTTAAAAAAAATGGTGCTCAGCTTCTGCGTCCTGGGAATCACTAGGGTCCCAACTGAGCAGCTGCAGCACCAGCCATTGCACCAGGGGAGCCCTGGCTACTAGTTCCCTAGCCCTCACTCATTCAGCCACTCACACACCCATTCACTTGCCAGCATGCACACAAAATTTTTCATACACTCACTCACTCACACTTGCATAGTCTGAGTGACTCAGCCGACATCTTCCCACCAATCTCTTTTTTTGTTTCTATTTGCTTGGAAGATATTTCTGCAGCCCCTTACTTTGAGCCTATAGGTGTCCTTTGCAGTAAAATGTATTTTCTAGAGGCAACAGAATACTGGATTATGTTTCTTTATCCAGTTTGCTACTCTATGCCATTTGAGTGTCACATTCAGTCCATTCATGTTCATATTAGTTATTGATATGTTAGGGTTTATCCCTGGCAAAATGCCTTTAAGGGATTGGTTTGTTACTACTGCTGTTTCTCCTTTTTATTCTTCTTCTTTCCCTCCTCCTCCTCCTTGTTTTGTAGTTGGTTTGTATGATCTGTTAACTTTGTCCTTACCTGTGCTTTTGCAGTGGGTGGAACCATTCTTTCGTATCTGTGCTCAGCATTATCTTAAGCAACTCCTGAAGTACTGGTCTGAAGGTGGCATATTCTCTTAGGAACTGGATGCTGGGGAAAGATTTTAATTTTCCTTCATTGATGAAGCTTTGTTTGGCATATTAGGAAATTCTTGGCTGGAATTGCTTTTCTTTAACAGTGCTAAAGATGGGGCCCAGTCACTTTTCTGGCTTGTAGGGGTTCTATTGAGAAGTTTTCTGCAATTCTGATGGGTCTTCCCCAGTAGGTGGCCTTTCCCTTCTAATGGCCTTTAGGATTTTTTTCTTTCATGTTTACCTTTTGGAGATGGATTAGTATGTGTCTTGGGGATGATATTCTCATGTAATACTTGCATGGGTTCTCTGGATTGCATGCATTTGGATGGTAGTCTTTCTAGCAAGATAGGGGAAATTTTCTTGGATGACCTCTTGGAAGGCTTGTTTCAGGGTGTTCTCAGTTTCCCCTCTATCTCAGGAATGTCAGTCAACTGTGAATTTGGTCTCTTTACATAATCCCATACCTCTTGTAGGCTTTGCTCATTCTTTTTGAGTCTTTTCTCATTGTTTTTGTCAGACTGGGTTAGTTCAATATTTTGAACTTTAAGCTCTGAGATTCTTTCCTCTGCCTGCTCGATTCTGTTGCCTAAACCTGTCATTGTGCTTTGAAATTCCAGGAAGGAATTATTCATTTCCTGAATTTCAGATTAGACCCCTCTTATATTGGCCAGCTCAGCTTTTGTTTTCTGTACTGCTTTTGTTGCCTGGGTGATCTTTGCTTCCAACTTCTTATGGTTTTCCTTGGCTGTTTTTGCATCCATTGTCTGAATTCTGGGTCTGTCATCAGGGACAGGTGGTTTTGGATGGGTTCCATTGCTTGGTGTCTAGAAGTGCTTTTGTGGGCGATGACTCTTTAAGGCTTTGGGGTTGCCAGTGTTTTTCTGCTGGTTCTTCCTCATCTGTGAGGATGAACTTTTCTCTTAATAATAAAATCATTATTTTTGTTTTATAGTTAGATGCAGTCTAGATGCCCTAGGGCCTCGTCTGTCATTCAAGAGGATTAATAGAGGGAGAGAGGGGCTGTGAGGACTGCAGGCATCTCCACCCTGCTGGCTCCATCTCTGGCTCCTTTACTAGGTAGTGCTCAGAACTCAAAACAACTTTCTGACACAAAGTTTTTCCAGACTACTTTTCTGGCCAGACTGCTTTCTGATCCCCAGTTGTGTTCTCTCTGTGGGACTCGAGAGAGACATGGGTCCTCTATATACTGTGACAGCACTGCTTGGATGGAGGCCCTGTACGCTTCCCAGAGAACTGTGGGGAGACAGGGACTGCCATGTGCTCCTCGCAATCCCCCCTTACCTGCCAAAAGCCGACGTGCACTCAGAACTCAAACACTTTCCTGTTTTATTAAATCCATTCATGATACCTCCCTTCTTAAATTCCCCATTGGTTTCCCATTTAAAATGTTTGAGTTGCCCAAGAACTGTAGAGGAGTAAACAATTTTCTGTTTACCCTGCATGAATTGTTAGTTAGGACTGGCCCCGGTAATAAAAGGCAGATTATTACAAGAAAGCCAAGCAGCAGTTTAATGACATGTATTCCTTGTGAAAGAAAATGTAATCTGGGGACCCCAAACTCACTCTGCCAGAGGGAAAGTTCGGCTTGGGAACTGTTGACAAAAATATTTTACAAAAACTCTGTCAAATATTTTAAGATGGTTTATTCTTGAGCCAAACTTGAGGACTTAAACCCAAGTACGCCCATCCTAAGGAAGTACTGAGACTGATTGCCCACTGTGGCCTAACAGCGATTTTGTTTTATGTACTTTAGGAAGGCAGAATTGATAAGAAATCGTAAATCAATACATGTGATATTTTCATTGGTTTGGCCCAGGGAGGAGGGACATTTCCAAGCAAAGGCTTGCAGGTCATAGGCAGATTCAAAGATCTCTTGACTAGTAATTTTGCAGTTCTTATCTAAGGTTTTGGGAAATCAGTAGAAGAGAAGCTTTGTTGAGACAGGAGGGTGGAAAACTCCAGGTCTATTTTTAGGTAGATGAAGTTAAGATCTTTTGCTGAGACAAAGGACAGAAAGACTCTAGGTCTGTTGATAAGTAGATGAAGTCCTATATGTGACAGACTTCAGAGAGGATAGAGGATTGTCTTCTAAGGCTCCCGGGAGTCTGGTAATTCATAAGAGATGGCTTTTCAGGGCCATAAGATACTTTGATTTTCTTCTTTGTTTGTTATGCGATGTTATGCCAGAGTCAGGTTGGAAAACAACAGGGTAATAAAACCCTATTTGGTGAGTCCTTATCAGGCAGTAACTCTCCAAGCCTTTTATTTATTTTTTTTTAGTTTGGAGTCTCATTTTAGGTTGGAGTCTCACTCGCCCAGGCTGGAGTGCAAAGGCACGCTGCTCACGGTCACCACAGCCTCGACCTGCTGGGCTCAGGCGATCCTTCCGCCTCAGCCTTCCAAGTAGCTGGAACTACAGGTGCATGCTACCACACCTGGCTTATTTTTTTGATTTATTGTAGAGATGAGGTCTCACCAAGTTGCCCAGGCTGGTCTCGAACCCCTGGGCTCAGGCAATCCTCTCACCTCAGCCTCCCAAAGTGCTGGGATTACAGACTGAACCACTGCACCTGGCCAGCTCCAAGCCTTTTAGTTAGGAATTTGAGTAAGAGAAAAAGTTTTAGGTTAGTCCTCAGAATGGACACACACACACACACACACACACACACACACAACTGCCCTATTTTGCTCCCAGATAGATAGCTACAAGGTTAGAAGGCCATGTACCTCCCCAGATGACCTCCTTCACAAATGGCTCACAAGGAAATTCTCTGTGGGCCCCAAAGCTTTCAGAATACATATGCCACCTGTGGACTGGCCCTAAAGCAGAATTCTGTTGAATCTGTTGACAATGTAAATTAACAGTTTACCTTTGTAGGTACAGGTCAAGGACAAGACTAGACATCATCCCTCTGCCCACCTTGAGACAAATGTATAATTGATTTCTCTTATACTTTATCTTCCCACATGTTTACTTTATCTTGTGTGGAAGTAGATTTACTGAGCTAAGGACAAATGCAACACAGACTGTTTCTCTACCATCTTTTCACATGTAAAATGTAGATTCAGGGAG
This sequence comes from Carlito syrichta, assembly GCF_000164805.1. Classification (NCBI taxonomy): domain Eukaryota; kingdom Metazoa; phylum Chordata; class Mammalia; order Primates; family Tarsiidae; genus Carlito; species Carlito syrichta. The sequence goes on from NW_007249208.1 coordinate 287,214, forward strand.
GGCTAATCAAAGCCTTCACAAGAATGCAAGCACTCGCCTCATTGCCTACTCTCCACCCTTTCTTTTTCTTTTTCCTGCTGTAGTGGGAATGTTTACAGGGAGAAACGCGACACTGAGATTGCTTTGCCAGGAAACAGCATTTATTTGTGCCGGCACTGGCTCAGTGGATTTACATCCAAAGGCTGAGACCCGAACCCAGTGAGGCATTGTCTTATATATTATTTCTTTACATTGTAACCTCTTTGTCTCCCTTATAAGGTTATAGTTTGTCATTATTCATTTGATTGGATATTTTATAGCTAAAGGCTGCAGTTAGCATTACATGTTACACACTGATTGGTTTTACTTAATTATTTCATTTGCATGTCCTATTTGTTGATTGGCTTACAAGATCATTATCCTGATTGAATTCCACCAAAAGTTTGAACTGTAGCCTGCCCAAGTGAAAAATCCTAGAAAAGAGTAGCACAAAGAACCAAGAGGTAACTTATATAAAAAGAAGTAACATATTTTCTTTTTCCTGACTTTTGTCTCTGCATTTTTGCTTTTGCAGAGGGACCTCTGCCTTACTGCTTCCTCTTTAAATACTGTAGTCCTTAAAACTCATTTTGGAAAAAGGCTCCCAGGATCACAGCTACTGCTGTGATTTGTATTTTTTTCCTGGGTGCATCCTTAACCTTGGCAAAATAAACCTCTAAATAGATTGAGATCCATCTCAGTCACTTTTTGGTTTACAATTGCATGTATACATGCAGATACTCAGGGAAAAGTGAGTAAATCTTTAGAGTGGATCTCAAAGAGGTGACTTTGAAATTAAAAAAATAAGTTTGTTATTCAGTAGTGAGAAACAATCAGTCAGGAAAAGCTTGGTAAACAAAATCAAGGCTTATTATGCAGATTTATGTTGATGATTTCTCTACTGATCAGCTTTTCTAGTGATTTAAATTCATCCTTCTCTTCCTGTGCAGACACCTCTACAAATGGATTTCCTTTACAGATGTGCATTTATCTTACAAAGGGTAACTTCTACTCTGCTTTCAGAGCTTTTTTCCCCTGTGTCTTCTGTTTCTCAAAATAATTGGCTTAAAATAATACTTATGCCAAAGAGGCATAATTAAGGTGACATATTCTGATTTTCTATAGTCATATTGGGATGGCCTGTCCTGAGCCTCATCAATATAAATATTTTATAAAAATAACATGTGTTGTGTGTAATATATTTATAAAACAACAAAACCATTACTATACATATGAATGAAAGAGTAAATCTGATCAATAACAAGCTCAGTCACAACTAGATATTTAAAAGTAACACAAAAACTTGGCAGTCTGCGTATGTTAAGAGTTTTGAGATAAAGGTCTAGAATTATAATGAATTCAGAAAAGAGATGTGGGGAAAATCCCCAAATTTGAGAATGAAATCCAAACTCCAAATGAGTCTTCTTGGCTCTAAATTTTAGAGAAAACTAAATGACTGCTCCCCCCACCCCACTTTAAAGTGTCTCTGATATTGCAGAATGCTGTTTTATTGCCTCTTCAAGGAAATTGCCCTCAATTTCCCCATCATAAGAAATAATTATGATACATGGGAAATGTAAAAAGTAGCTGTGTGGATAATTTCCAGATGTTTTCAAAGGATGATCCTTTGTTGACTAGAATGATAATTAAGTGTGCTTGGCCGCATAAGCCTAGAGAACTGAATTGTGCTAGTGAGTAAAGAGTAGAATGTTGGTGGTGATGAGGCCAAGGGCACATTACCCCAAAGGTAACCTTGGAGATACATTCTGAAACACAAGTCATATAAGTGAGACTTTCATGATTCCATTATTCTTCCCTTTTTCATGTAGGGGGTGAAGTATTCTGATACTATAGTTCTGGGGCGCTTTGGCCTCAGATGTTTATCCACAGGCTGAGCATTGTGAGTTTACTGTTTGACCACAGTTCTGACTCAACCTTTTATTAGGATATGCACGACTGTGTGTTCTGATAAAGTACATCCTAGTGAGCACATAACGCTGGCAGCCCTCTCTAGCAGTAGCACAATAAATATTGTTATATAATGCAAAAACACAGGGAGTGGTAGTGTGACATACAGGACAAAGCAGTGCCATTGAGAAAGCAGGAAAATAATTTGTAGTTGAGACTGATGCCCCCTCCCTTTTTTGAGTTGGGGTCTCACCCAGGTTGGAATAGAGTAGCACGATCATGGCTCGCTGCAGCTTTAACTTCCTGGATTCAGGTGATCCTCCTGCACAGGAAGAGAAGGATTAATTTAAATCACTAGAAAAGCTGATCAGTAGAGAAATCATCAACATAAATCTGCATAATAAACCTTGATTTTGCTTACCAAGCTTTTCCTGACTGATTGTTTCTCACAACTGAATAACAAACTTATTTTTTTTATTTCAAAGTCACCTCTTTGAGATCCACTCTAAAGATTTACTCACTTTTCCCTGTGTATCTGCATGTATACATGCAATTGTAAACCAAAAAGTGACTGAGATGGATCTCAATCTATTTAGAGGTTTATTTTGCCAAGGTTAAGGATGCACCCAGGAAAAAAATACAAATCACAGCAGTAGCTGTGATCCTGGGAGCCTTTTTTTGAGTTGGAGTCTCACTCTGTCGCCCAGACGGAAGTGCAGTGGCGGCTCCCGGCCACCGCAGCCTCGACCTGCTGGGCTCCGGCGATCCTCCGCCGCAGCCTTTCAAGTAGCTGGAATTACAGGCATGCGCTACCACGCCCGGCTGATTTTTTTGATTTATTGTACAGATGAGGTCTTTTTGCCCAGGCGGGTCTCGAACCCGCGGGCTCAGGCAATCCACTCACCTCAGCCTCCCAAAGGCGCAGTATTACAGGCTGAGCCACCGAGCCTGGCTATTAATTTTTCAATATTCAATTAAGCAGTTAAGACCTTAGGTTGGTATCAGTTAAGCGCTTCACTTTCAGTTATTGAACAGGGAGCTGTGGCTTCTGCGTTTGAACCTGGCACTTGCAGACTCTCCCTCACTGAGCTGGTGTCCATCACTGAAGGGATGGTGGTCATACTGGATAAATGCTAGAGTCAGTCAGTTATCTAAAGGCTGCTCCAAAGGATAATGAATGAATTATGTGTCCAAAGAGGAAGCTGAATATTGTAGAGAGGAGAGAAATGAAAACCAACTGTTGAATGAAGTGATTTTAAAACTTTCTCTGAACTCTGAGAATGATGACTGAGAGATGGCAATACATGCTGTTTTAAGGGAAGATGAGGAAAAGGCCTTGACCGGATGCCCATAGACTGAGAATTGTCCTCACTGAGTTTTACCTGGCCCATTCAAAGCTTAAAAAACTGAAAAAAGTGTTAGTTGTTAGACATTAAAAATTCAGAAAATAACAGAGGAAAGTAGCAATGCAAGACTTCTCTTAAAAAAATAATTAGAAAATCTGGCTGTCCTAATTCTACAAATTTCCATGTGGAAGTAAAAAATAATTTCTCTATGCTTAATTTGTCAACAGAATGATTAATATGCAATCAGTCTGCTTTACTCATTGATGTATCAGGCTAGTCCCGGGAGGCATCTGGGTTTGGGTGCCTAGTGTGAGGCCGGTGCATAGTGTGAGTCTGGAGCCTAGTGCAACATAAGGATCTTCTTAATATTAATATATTAGGGAATGCGAGTCTGTAATATGAATCAGCCCCTTAATATGTACAATACTCATTAAATAATTGGCAGGGTGGGGTGATGATGAATCTGTGGTATAGTAAAGATCCAAATGCTTGGTGATGACATTTACTTACAGAGGGGAGATTAACAAACATAGGTATTAAGGCTCTGGTTATACTTTTATTGTAAGAGAAGTTAGTCAGTGAAGCTAATCCTCATTAAATCTAAGGAAAGGGCCATGGAATGAACCTAGAACCTAGTTCAATATAAGATGCAAAATTTAAATATAAGCATAGGAATTTCAGCTATCATTTCCTTGTGGCTTAAAATGTTTTACCCAATATTTCATTTTGCCTTCTAATACTTTTTACTTTTACTAAAAGTCATACTATGACACTACATTCAGATATAGATTTGTTGATGATTAAGTATTGTATTACCAGGTTGTGGTTTTATGTCTTTAAAGAGATCTGTAGATACAGAGCTAAGTATTCCATCCAAGGATCTGCCTTGTGATCCCAGATCCCAGAGTCTTCGAGATGAGTCTCCCTGACCACTAGAGGCCCTGCTTTCCCCTCCAGATTCATCTCTTGCCTTTTCCACTCAACTCTGAAGCCAACAAGGATTTTCTCCTTTTCTTCATCTGTGCCATGCTTCTTCTTATCCTCAGGGCTTTGCAGAGGGGAGCTCCTCATAGGGAGTACTCTTGCACCCTCCTCTGATGGCTCACTTTTACCCATTACTGTTTGAGAAAGACCACTTTTCATGACACCTGTCAATCTTGCCTCTTTTCTGTTTCATCCTTTTCCCCCCAATCATTTTTTTTTTCAAGTCAGTATTTTTTATTTTAAAATTGTGGGGTACAGTTAAGGGTTAGGTATACAAATATGCATTATTCAGGCACCCTTGTTGATAAGCGGTATCCCCCCCATCCCGACAGATATTGACTACCATTAATCCCACCTCCCTTCCCCTCCCTACCCCACCCATAGTTTCCCACCACTGTTACTCCTTTTCTTATAGTATTATGATAGATGTTCAAGGTCCACTATATGAGTGAGAACATGTGATACTCAGATCTTTGTTTCTGTGAGAGATCCCCCTAATCTTATAGGTACAAATGGAACTTTATTATGTGAATTTGCATTTTAAAATTATGACTGAGATTGAAATTTCAAAAATATGTCTATGATTCATTTTATTTCCTCTTGTGACAATTTTTGCTCATATCCTTTGCCATTTTTCCCCTCTCTCCTCTTCCTCATGAATTCTTCCAGATGCTAATGGGTAATTTGTTGGGTTTACTAACTCCTTGAAACTTCTTTTCTTGTATTCCTTTCTAATTATTCCTGTTTAGTTCCCTTTTTTTCCTTTCCCAGCTAGGGTTCGCTTCCTATTGTCCTTTCCCAGCTAAGATTTTCTTCCTATTTTTCTACACCCTGTCCCTGGCTGATCTCATCCATAGTGTTAACCATGTTTACCTATATTAATCTGAAATCTCTCTTCTGTCCTCTTGATCCCTATTTACAACTTTTTTGAGGGCATCTTCATAAGCATCTCAAATTTAGCTCATTCTAATTTATCATCACTATTTTCTGCTCCAGACTAGTCCTTTGAGATTACTTAGCTCAGATGGAAGAGTTACACCACCCAGTTTCTCAATGGACATGATAACAACTTTCCATTTACCCTATACATTAAGGTGTACACTAGTCCACCCTCCTCATTACTGCCAGAGTTCTCTTCCTAAAAAATTCAGGTTATATCATCTTCCTCTTCCTTTCTTTGCGTTCTGTGGAAGATAGCATAAATTATAAACTTCTTAGTGTATCATCTCGCCCAGGCTTCCTGTTCATCCATATTTTCTAACACTCACCCTTTCACCCTTTCATACCCTTTACTCTTATCACTAAAATTGTTTTATTGCCTCTAAAGAATCTGCTTCTTCTGCTTTTTGTCTTCTCTTGAATATTCTTCATAGTCCAGGTCAAATGGCACCTCCTCTGGGAACCCCTTCTTAGAATGCCCAGGACAAATTTCTCTGCTCTCTATATTACTCCCTTCACATCTCCTTCACATCTCCTTCATGATCTTAATTAAACTTTTACTGTGTGTCAGATATAAATACACACACACACACACACACACACACACACACACACACATGCTTACATATATACATATATATATATACACATATGCATACATATATAATACATGTAACATTCTTCATATCTGAAGTGGATAGTATGTTTTGTAGATATGATTAAATACATCGTGCCCATTTATATGCATATATATAGCATGTATATATGTATATCTAATACATACATATATTCGTTGTGCCCAGATTGTATACGTTTTTCTTCCAAAACAGAACTTTCCGTACTGTGTCCTGTCCATTTCCCCAATTTGACAAGTTGGGTTAGAATATTCATCTTGCTTTTGTTAGATACAGATGTCAAAAGTATCAATATACTTTCTTTCCTAAGAAACTGTTCTTAATTTTGATGGTATCCAATTTATAATTTTTAAAAATGGATTGTGCATTTGATATAGTATCTACATTTTTGCTTAACACAAACATTTTCTCTTATATTTTCTTCTAGAAGATTTTTGATTGTATAATCCTTTTAGAGTTACTCTTTATATATACAATACTGACAATTAAGTTTGCGAACTCATCCTAGAAAAAGTGCTGCATAATTCATTGCTGAATATCACCACAGTCACCTTTGAAGTACTCCCCTTGGGTAGCTCTGCATCTATGCCAGTGCCTAGTTCACTCATCAAAGCAATTTTGGAACTCTTTCTGGAATGGCCATCAGAGCTGTCATCCGAGAATGTTGGAGTTTGAATCAGAGCAACGAACAAACATTAAATTTCTTGTTAAACTTGGCAACAGTGGAAGTGAAATCAGGGACATATTAGTTCAAGTTTATGGGGATATTACCATGAAGAGAATGGCAGTATACAAGTGGATTAAACTTTTTCTGAGGGGACAGAAAGCATCATTGATGAAGAGAGGTCAGGATGGCCAGAACAAACAGAATTGACAAAAACATTGCAAATATTCATCGAATTGTATGTCACAATCATCAGCTTACTGTGAGAAGCATAGCAGACCAACCAAACATCAACAGAAAAACAGGAAAATCTTAAATGATGATCTTGGCATGAGAAAGGTGTGTGCAAAAATGATCCTGAAGGAGCTCTTGCATCACGACAATGCATCAGCTCAAGCAGCACTGCATGTGAGGGAGTCTTTAGCTAGTAAACAAATAACTGTATTAAACTTTTTTCTTTGTTCTTTTTTTTTTAGTCAGAATCTCACTCCATCACCCAGGTTGGAGTGCAGTGGCACACTCATGGCCACCCCAGCGTTCACCTGCTGGACTCTGGTGATCCTTCCACCTCCGCTTTCCAAGTAGCTGGAACTACAGGCGTGCGCTACCACACTCAGCTGATTTTTGATTTATTGTAGAGAGAGGTCTCGCCAAGTTGCCTGGGCTGGTCTCAAACCCGCAGGCTCAGGCAATCCATTCGCCTCGGCCTCCCAAAGTGCTGGGATTACAGGCTGAGCCACTGTGCCCAGCCAACTTTTTTCTTTACCTGAAGATAAAGAAAATATTGAAAGGAAGACATTTTGATGGCATTCAGGATATCAAGGGTAATACAAAGACAGCTCTGATGGCCATTCCAGAAAAAGAGTTTCAAAACTGCTTTGATGGGTAGACTAGGCACTGTCATTGGTGTATGTCTTCCCAAGGGGAGTATAGAGATGACCATAGAGATATTCAGTAATGTGGCATGTAGCACTTTTTCTAGGATGAGTTCGTGAACTTAATTGTCAGCTGTGTATTGTAAAACAGTGACCAAAGTTATTTTTTCATATCATATGATTATTCAGTTTTTCTAGCACTATTTGTTGAAAAGACTGTCTTTCTCCACTGAAATATCTTTCACCTTTGTCCATATTATGTAGTTCTAGTTTCACACATTTTTTTCTATTATCTACTTGCTTATCTTTACACCAATAACATACTGCCTTGATTGTGGTAGCTTCATAAAATAATACATTGTAAAATCAGAAGTCAGGTAATGTTAGTGCTCTAAATCTGTTCTTTTTTTTTCAAAGTTGTTTTGGCATTTCTAGGTCATTTGCATTTCTTATAAATTTCAGAATCAACTTTTCTTTCTTTTTTTCTTTTTGCGTGGCACTCTTACTCTTTTGCCCAGTGCTGCAGTGCAGTGGCATGATTATCCCTCACGATAGCCTTGACCTCGTGGGCTTAGGCGATCCTTCTGCCTCAGTCTCCTATGTCATGGGGCTACAGGTACGTGCCACCATACTTTGCTAATTTTTTCCTTTTTTTGTAAAGACAAGGTCTTGTTAGGTTTCCTAAGCTGGTCTGAACTCCTGGGCTCAGCGATTCTCCTGCCTCTTAAAGTGCTGGGATTGCAGGTGTGAGCCATCATTCCCAGCCTTCAACTTTCAATTTCTACAAAAAAAGTATATTGGGAGTTTGATTAGTATTCACTGAAACTCTAGATCAATTTGGTGAGAAATGACATCACAGCAATATTGAGTCCAGCCGAGGATGGAATGGAATCTCTCTCTGTTTATTTAGATTTTTAATTTCTTTCAGCAGTGCTTTGTAGTTTTTAGTGTATAGTTTTTACTTTATATTATGCAAGTTTTATCCTAAATATGTCTCTTTTTTTGAGTGTTATTATAAATGGTAATTTAGAAATTTTCAGTTTCTTATTGTTTATTGTTAGTAAATAGAAATGCAATCATTTGTTCTAGTAACTTGTATATAGATTTCAACATAATTTCTTCATAGACAGATAATCATGTTGTCTAAGAATAAAGTTTCCACTTTGGATGTCTTATATTCCTCTTTCTTCCCTTATTACACTGGCTAGAAACTCCAGCACAATGTTGAATAGAAGTGGCGAGAACAAAGATTCTTGCCGTTTTCTTGCTCTTGGGAATAAAGTCTTTCATCACTGAGTATGATGTTAGATGTAGATTTTCTTAAATATTTGGTAGAATTCACCAGTGAAACCAGCTTGGCTTGAAGTTTTTTGTGGGAAAGTTTTAAAACTATAAATGTAAGTTATTAAACAGATATAGGTCTAATCAGGCTATGTGTTTCTTCTTGAGAGAGCTTTAGCAGTATGTGCGATTCAGGCAATTTGTGTATTTTTATCTAAGCTATTGTTTTGTTACAAACTTACATCTCTCTATTGATTTGTCAAAAATTTCAGGTAATATTGTGAAAAGCACATTGATTGATATACTATAATGGGCAAGATAAAACATCATTTACATTTTTTTTTTTTCTGTGAATATCTGTATATTCTTTTTTTTTTTTCATTAATCAGTATTTTTTATTATGGTTTTGTGGGGTACAGTTAAGGGTTAGGTGTACAATGACGTTTCATTCAGGCACCCTGTAGATAAGAAGTGTTTTCCCATCCCCCGACAGATATTTGCTACTGTTAATCCCATCCCCCTCCCCCCCATAGTTTCCCAGTACCATCAGTCATTTTCTTATAGTATTGCATTGGATGTTCAAGGTCCATTATATGAGTGAGAACATGTGATATTAGGATCTTTGTTTTTGTGAGAGGTCACTCAGTATTATAGACTCTAGTTCCATCCAGGTTGCAGCGAAATTCATGATTTTGTTCTTTTTTATGGCTGCGTAGTATTCCATTGTGTATATGTACCACATTTTTTTAATCCAGTCCTCTTTTGATGGGCAGCCATGGTTGTTTCTAGGTTCTTGCTATTGTGAACAACGCTGCGATAAACATACGTG
>NW_007249208.1:296811-318495 GCF_000164805.1 Carlito syrichta
AGAGAGAGAGAGAGAGAGAGAGAGAGAGAGAGAGAGACAGATATCGTGCGATTAAACTTCTAGGCTCAACTTTGGTTTGTGTATGTTTATTGTATTGTATGATTACACTTCTAGGCTCAACTTTGGTTTGTGGGTGTGTGTGTGTCTGCTGTATTGTAAGATTAAACTTCTAGGCTCAACTTTGGGACCCTCAAAGACTTTCTCATTAATAAAATGTAAGCATAAAAGCCAGAAGGAGTAAAAGGAATGAAAACATTTTAAGCAAACTGTAAAAGGGATAGGGTTGCTGGGCTTCACCAACAGCTCTTGTCCTGATTGGCTTCACTGTCTGGTTCCATTGGGTCAGGATGGCATTTCTGGCCCCATTCCACTTTCCTGGTCCCATGAGTTGAAACTGGTATGGGCTACAAGGGCCAAAGTATGTCTTCAAGGCCAGCCGAGGATCAATCAGGAAGAGCCTTGGGATGTTAGACTTGGCCCCTATGAAGGAGCCCAACTCATCCATGTACATGATATAATCTATCTGCAAAGTCTGGCTCTGGCCAAACCTGAGGAAAGGAAAGAACATATTGGAGTGAGGGTCACAGTTGCAAAAACAAGTATTCATTGCTTATTTTCTGTTTCAGAAAATCAGCATTTTAGCCAAACCTCCAGTTACGGTCCCTTTTTTCCCACAAAATAAAATTTATTGTTTGTTCTTTGGCTAAGTGAACTGTTTTATTCCTCCTTCTTAATCTCTATCTGAGTTTGGTGTAATTTTGGACTTTTGCCGCTGGCCACATGACCTGAAGTGAATTGACCCTTGGGTTTAAGGTGACGAACTTAATTTACTTTTTAACACATGATTATTCTTTGTTTGACATTGCCTAGAATCTGCCCCAAAGTTAGATTTTTATATTGGTTCACATAAAATTGGATTCATGTGTGGTTTCAATATTGCTATAATTTGCTAATATAAATTGTTCCATACTAAAGAAAACAAAAAATATTTTATTCCCAAATATATACTTTGACAGATTTTGAGATGGCTATTCAGAGAGCCTGCAGACAGGAATGGCCCTAAAAAGTGGCCTTTTGGGGGAAGAGACTGGTGTCTGTGGAGGAAACAAAGTGAAGTAAACAGCAGATGCAAATCAGGCTTTCTCTGAGGCCCCTGTTGTCCATCTAGGAAAGAGGAACTCAGGAGAAAGAGACTGAGTTATGCCATTGAAGATTTGACCAAGAGGTGTTTCCACAGCAACTCTCTTTCCAAGAGTTGCTGTCTGTCAGGCTTCATCCGCATAACAGGACAGCCTTCACTAGACACACTTCTCCCATTCACTCTCCCGTGTCCTGTGACACTACCTCCTCTAGAGCCCACAGAAACTTGGCCCCATGCCATTGTTCTTTGGACCCATTTATTTCCCCTGAAAAATCATTAACTTTTGTATCCCCCAAATCTCCCCTCTTCCTAATGAAGAGAATATTTAAGTGTCACCATCTGGCCCTGCTTTGAGTTTATATTTTGCATGATCCCATGTACATAATAAATCTCATTAACCTTTTGCTGTAGGGGTGTTGGTTGTGACCCTTTATTATGGGGAGAAAAGAGACCACCTTGCTTTCTGCCCGCAACTTTTAGTTGGAATGTGGCCTCTTGTGGTTTTAGAAACCCTGAAGAACAGTTTATCACGTAAGTGGTAAAATTATTTTGATTCCTTTTCTTTATTCCTATCAGCCTCTAAAGAAAAGTGTGTCAAGTTGCATGAATTGTTAGTACATAGAAGCGCTCGTCTCTACAGCTGTCCTGTGATTCGGATGAGGTTGTGCAAGGGAAGTTTTGCTGACTCTTAGGATTCGGTGACTACCTTATAGCATTCAATGTGAGAAAAATAGCTTGAGCAATCTGAGCTATGTGGGGTATGCAAAATTTATCAAGCCCAGAGAGACTTGCAAGGGATTGTAGTCACACCATCTCCTACTAATGCCCAGGAGTGATTGTTTAAAGATGTTTTGTTCCTGACTAGCTGTCTTACCATTTATTTTTATGTTCCTGGAATTTGTGATATAAAGAGAAATGTATGGCCAATTAATAGCTTATGTTATTTTAATGTAAATTCTTAGTGAACAACTTGGGAACTGTCTCTTCTTTTTCTTTAAAAACCTATTTGTAACTGCTGCTAATTGGAGTATATATATTTGGGGCAACTTAAATTTATGCTCCTGGGTTGCAGTCCTCAAAGTTGGCCCAAATAAACTCTCTATTTATATTAGGTTTGCCTCAACTTTTTTCCTTTAGGTCAAAATATCAATGCTTTGTTAAAGGTGTGAAAAAAGAAAGCAACTTCCTATCTACAGTTGACTTTTGAACAATTCAGGGATTAGTGGCACTGACCCACCCATAGTCAAAAATCTACTTACAACTTTTGACTCCCCCCAAACTTTACTAATAGCCTATTTACTAATAACACAAACTTCAGATTAACACATATTTCGTATGTTATGTGTATTATATACTGTATTCTTACAATAAAGTAAGCTGGAGAAAAGAAAATGTTATTAAGAAAAACATAAGGAAGAGAAAATACATTACTATTCATTAAGTGAAAGCGGATTGTCCTAAAGATCTTCATTCTCGTCATCTTCATGTTGAGAAGGTTGAGGAGGTGGAGAAAGAGGAGGAGTCGGTCTTGCTGTTTTGGGATGGCAGAGGCAGAAGGGCTAGAGGAGGCAGAAGAAGAGGCAGGAGAGGCAGGTGCACTCTGGTGTAGCTTCAGAAATATATCTGTTTGAGCTTTGGCTTCTTTTTTTCTCTAGAAATGTTTCTACATGATACCAACTCTTCTACGACTTTCTTTCATTTCAGTGCCTGCATCACAGAAGTGTCCATGTTACAAAAGGTACCAAAGGCAGTCTTGAGAATTGAAATCCTTCTGCCAGATTGTCTAATGTTAGTTTGTTTTCTGGCACTGTTTCTTCTATGTCTTCTTCTTCCTCGTTATTTGGCACTGGTTTGAAAGCATTCATCTCCGACGAGTCATCGTCTATGAATTCCTCTGGTGTGGTCTCCATCAGCTCTTGAATGTCTCCAAGACTCATATCTTGAAACCCTTCACACCCTCATCTGTTTTTTTCATATTCACAATCTTTTTTTTTTTTTTTTTGAGTTGGAGTCTCACTCTATCACCCGGACTGGAGTGCAGTGATTGCTCCCGGCCACCGCAGCCTTGACCTGCTGGGCTCCGGCAATCCTTCAGCCTCAGCCTTCCAAGTAGCTGGAACTACAGGTGTGCGCTACCATGCCTGGTTAATTTTTTATTTATTGTAGAGATGAGGTCTCGCCAAGTCACCCAGGCGGGTCTCAAACCTGTGGGCTCAGGCAAATCCACTCACTTCAGCCTCTAAAAGCACGGGATTACAGGCTGAGCCACGGAGCCCGGTTCATATTCACAATCTCTTTTGTGATTTCCTTGATTGGTTCTGTCATAAATCTTGTGAAGTAACAAACAACATCTGGACACCAGTTTCTCCAGCAGAAATTTATTGTTTTGGGTTTTATTTCTTTCATGACTTTTTCTATAACAACAATGGCATTTTTTTTGAGTTGGGGTCTCACTCTGTTGCCTGAGCTGGAGTGCAGTGGCACTATCCGGCTTACTGCAACCTGGGCTTAGGTGCTCCTTCTGTCTCAGCCTGCTGAGTAGCTGGCACTACAGGTGCACATCACCATGACAGACTAATGTTTTTAAATTTTTTTGTAGGGATGAGATCTTGCTATGTTGCTCAGGCTGGTCTTGAATTCCTGACCTCAAGCAATCCTTTTGCCTAGGCATCCCAAAGTACTAGGATTACGTGCGTAAGCCACCACACCTGGCCTACAATGACATTTTTAATGATGGAATCCTTCCAGACTTTCATGATGTTCTATTGGCCTTTTCTTCCATAGTATTGATAATCCTTTCCATGAAGTACCAGGTGTAACAAGCCATAAAGGTTTGTGTGACCCTATAACCTAGAGGTTGAATTAGACACTTTGTGTTCAGGGGCAAGAAGACTACTTCAGTTGCTTTGGTGTTGAACTCATGAGATTCTCAGTGGCCAGAGGCATTGTCCAATATCTGAAGAACTTTAAAATGTAGTCACTTACTGGCAAGCTACTTTCTGACGTCAGGGACAAACCATTGATGATATCAGTCTAGAAAAAGGACTCTTGCTGTCCAGGCCTTCTTGTTGTACAACCGAAAGACTGGCAGCTGGTGTTTATCTTTTCCTTTCAAGGCTCAGGGTGTTAGTAGTTTTATAGATAAGGGCAGTCCTGATCATAACCCTACTGAATTTGTACTGTTTGGAGAGTTAGTGTGTTATTTTCTGCCTTTAAATCTTGGTGTTCACTTCAATTTCTTACTGATAAATATCTTTCGTGACTTTTTTTTTTTCAGGAATAGAGTATTTTTGTTTGTATTAAAAATCTGTTCAGGAAGATATCCTTTTTTCTCAGTGGTTTTCTTAATGGAAACTTGTCCATTGCCTCTTGATTGGCAGAAGCTGCTGCTTCTGTTATCTTGACATTTATAAAGCCAAACCTCTTTCTAAAATGTTCAAACCATCCTTTACTGGCATCAAATTGTCATTAAGTTGTCATATAATAGCTTTACTTTTTTTGAATTAAATTAGCTTCCATATATATGCCTTAATTATAGCAATCCTGTGCCCACATAAAAGTTATATTTTTAGTACAAAATAAAAAAGGTATTTCACAAAAAACGCAGGGTTTCCATGTTTGCTGGCATAGGTGCAGTGATGGCGTCATTAATTTTCTTTACTTTTTAAAATAATGGTCCTTATGCTGAATTGATTTATCTTGAAATGTCAGGCAATCACAGCTGCAGACCTCCCTCTGTACAATATATTAAGTATTCCAACTTTTTCTTGTAATGTCATAATTTTTCTCTGCTTCTTGGGAGAATTTTCAGCACCATTAGTGGTACTTTCTGGGTTCCGTGGTGTTATTCAAGGTTTAAGGTATTGCACTAAGCATAATGAAAAAAATTTGAAAACTGTGAGAGATCACTTTTTACTGTCATATGCAATTTACTGAAGAGATGAACTGCTCATGTGGAGATAATTAGGATCACAAGACATTTTAAGTGGATACTTGAAACACTGGAGCTCCCATAATAGCAATAGGAGGTGTCTACAAAATTATAGTAGGTACTACAATTAATTTATGCCATTATGACTTAATACTGCATCTTTAAATTTGTTTATATTTCCCTCGACTGTGAAGTGCTTGTGTGCATAAATTTTGATGAATCCTAACTTTTTATAATAGATCTATATACATTTTATGGTAGTAAATGATAAAAATAGACTGGTATCTTACATATATTTTATGCATGACTTAGCTAATTTTTAAAATATATTTCTAGGCTATATGGATAATCTGTGAGTTTTAAAAAATTGTCACAAATCTCCAAAAAAAAATTTCCAATATATTTATTGAAAAATAAATATATTGATTATTGAATAAATACATTGAATAGGTGGACCCACATAGTTCAAGCTTGTGTTGTTCAAAGGTCAACTGTAGTCCTTTATGTTTCCAAATGTTCCATTATCAAATTATTCTTTCAACAGATTTTGATATATAATTTGAAAAGGATTTACTTTTTATAGAAGTAATTTGCAAGAAAAAGTACATTTAATTATCTAGCCCTTAATTGACTTTATACAAATCTCATTATGTTATACTTGAAAACATATGTTTAAATAAATCAGAAGTGAATATTCTTCTAGTAGAAAATACCAGGGCAGGTGATGCAATTTAAGTTTTTATTTGGTTTTTCTTATTGCAGTAAACTAGATGCTGCTGTGCCATCTCCAGTTAGCTAATCTGCAGGCTGATGTGGCTGATTACAAAAGAACTGGGGAAGGCTATGGAATGGTTTCACAACCTCATCACTAGTACATTTTGTTTTGTTTTGTTTTGTTTGTTTTGAGTTGGAGTCTCACTCAGTCGCCCAGACTGGAGTGCAGTGGCCGCTCCCGGCCACCGCAGCCTTGACCTGCTGGACTCCAGCGATCCTTCCGCCTCAGCCTTCCGAGTAGCCGGAATTACAGGCACACGCCACCTTGCCCGGCTGATTTTTTGATTTATTGTAGAGATGAGGTCTCGTCAAGTTGCCCAGATGGGTCTCAAACCCGCAGGCTCAGGCAATCCACTCACCTCAACCTCCCAAAGCACGAGATTACAGACTGAGCCACCGAGCCCGGCTTACAAGTACATTTTGAGCCAGATGATTCTTCGTTTTGGTGGATTGTGCTCTGTGTTATAGGATGATTAGCAGAATTCCCAGTCTTTACCCATAAGATGCCAGTAGCATACCCTCTCTATTTGCAGTGACCAAAAACATCTCCAGATTTTGTCAAATGTCTCCTGGAGGGCAAAAGCCCCGTTAGAGAGCCTTCGTAGCATTATGCAGAAGTGTGATAACTATTTACTATCAATTATTGATTATAGCGAGTGTCACAAAATGTGAACTCTGACTAGTGACAATATTATAGAACACATTTATGTTTTTCTATACAGTGGCATATAAAGGCACACTTTATGACTTGTTCTATTACCAAGTATAATTGCTTACCACTTGAGTTTCTTTCCCATCTTCTCATCAGTGTCATCCATCATTTCATTTGTGGTTGGCAAGGTACACGAATCTAGAAAAGAAATGGAGATTAAAATGCCGAAAAAGGCAATGACATGTGGTAAAATTTATTTAATATTTATAAGCTACATTCCTAAATTTTTTTTCTGCATCAAGAGGAGCTATCTTTGATATCTTTTTAAAATTTTTATTTTTATTTTTTTTAAAGATGTAGGGTACAATTCAGGGTTAGGTATATAAACGTTGATTATGCAGGTACCCTTGTTGATGAAGTGTGCCCCTCCTTCCCCTAGCAGTTTCCCTCAACTGCCAATTCCACCTCCCCTCCCCTGGCAGTTTTCCACTACTGCCAATCCCTTTCTTATAGTATTATGATAATTGTTCAAGGTCCACTTATGAGTGCAAGCATATGGCACTCTGTTCATTGTTTCTGTGATAGATCACTGAGTATGATCAACTCTAAATTCATCCAAGTTGTTGCAGAGTCCATATGTTTGTCCTTCTTTATGACTGCATGATATTCCATTGTGTATATGTACCACATTTTTTTATCCAGTCCAGCTTTGATGGGTAACATGGTTGGTCCTGTGTTTTTGCTATTGTGAATAGAGCTGGAACAAACATATGTGTGCAGGTATCTTTTTTGTAGAATGATTTGCGTTCCTCCAGGTATATTCCCAATAGGGGAATTGCTGGGTCATATGGAAGGTCAATTTCTATTTCTTTCAGAAATTGCCACACTATCTTCCAAAGAGGTTGCACTAGTTTGCATTCCCACCAGCAGTGTAGAAGCATTCCTTTTTCTCCACATCCTCAACAGCATCTGTTGTTTGTTTTATTAATGATGGTCATTCTTACTGGGATTAGGTGGTATCTCAATGTGGCTTTGATTTGCATTTCTCTGGTGATAAGTGAGGCTGAGCACTTTTTCATGTGTCTGTTGGCTGCCCGTATATCTTCTTTTGAGAAGTGTCTATTCATGTCTTTTGCTCACTTTTTAATGGGAATATCTTTTTTAAAATGTCTTTGATAACTTTAGTGAAATGATGATTCACAGAAACAAAGACTTGAGAAGTTAATGGACCTTCTCTGGGAATGGCAAAGCTGACTTGCAGTGAGATCATGACAGCAGAGATGTTTGTAGCTTCAAATCATTCAATCTCATATTTTTGTAATTAAATGGAAAGCCAAATCATGTACACCTCAAGTGTATGATAACTTAATTGTTTCTTCCTATTTCTTGTCTGCATCCTCTGACTAAAAATTCTCTCAAGAAATAATCCAGTAAAATGGTTCACTCTAAGGTACCTGGTATTTTAAATGAGATAATGGAGGGAAATATAGGATTTTAAACATCTTCCCTGCAGTTAGATAAGGTGTTTGAAGGGGTAGAAAAGTTTTAACTTTTTGCAAATTTCACTACACCACTGTAGATTCTTCTGACTTGTGATTGTAGCATATTTGCCTTTGTAACAATGGAAGGTTACTATTACATTTACAGCGCATGAAGACTTCCTAGTCATTGTTAGCATTTTACCTCAATCTGGTAGTATACTATAATCAGATAGTTGCTGGGCACCGTACTAATAAGTAAGGAACAAGAATTTTGCTCTATTTCATATTGTGTCAAGATAGAGCCCGACACATTGTAGGTGCTCAATAAATATTTGCTGAATAAATAAATGATCCCCTATGTTTATGTAAATTTCTTATGCATCTAATATTCCCATAAAACCTCAGGGTCTTGGCACTGTTGAGTCTTTCAAAATAAAAAGACGATAGAAGTATTTTATACAAGATTCCGTGACAAAGTTATTTAAATAATGATATTTCATGGAGTATTTGAAATGGAAATTTACTTATACATAAGATTTTTTAGAAAACGTATGCATACATTCTAATGATTGTAACACTTTCTTCATCACTTATAGTATAAATTTGCATGGACATTATGTTAGATAAATTAAACCTATATAGGTCAAGATTTTGACCTTCAGTAAAAAGACACTTTCAATAATAATGATGATTAAGATGATTGGAGTAAATTAAAATCAATATATTTGGGATATTGTCTTTCTTCATGTAATCCTCATATTTTTAAATTTCTTCACACATCATACTTGTACCCCTGGAAGACCATGGGGTCTAGGTTGGAGGGAGGGGAGAAGATTGTTGCTAGAATCAGAGAGTCCTGACCTTATCATTCTGGTATAAGTTGGCACTAATGAGGTTTCCAGCATGTCCCCCAACACCCGCCAGGACTCTTCCACCTTCATAGTGTTCCTTGACACTGCGGTGACCTTACTGCTGTCCTTTTCTTGCTTAAAATATTACAAAGTCCTTCCAAATCCCTAGGAGAAGCTAAAGCTCTTGAACAAAGCTTATAAGGCTATACCTCTTGTCATCGGCCTTCACTTTACACCAAAATGTTTCTAGTTCTTTACACATTCCATGCTCTTCCTTGCCTTTCTGCCTTTCCACATACTGTTCCCTCTACCTGGGATGACTCGCTGTTCAAATTCCCTTACCAGAACATCTCAAAACCTCCCCTAATTTGGCATCCTCCTATACTCCATTTTAGGCTTTGACGGGTAAAGGAACACATTTGTCTTGTTCCCATTGTATCCCTAGCACAGTGCTTGGCATACATTAGGTGCTCAATAAAGGTTCATTGACAAAATGAATGAAAGACAGAATGGCCCACTTACTTGCAAATACTTTAGCTGTCCAGCGGGCCTGCAGGTCAGCTGTTGGGATGGCAGCTCCAAGAGACTGGACAAAGCCGATCACAGCCAAGGTTGGCTTCTCCATTAGTGGGGGGAAGATGCCTTTAAACAAGGTATTCATTGTTTCTGCTTTTGATGATGGAGTCATCAAGGAAGGGGTAGGCATAAGCATAGCCTGTTGTAAAGATGACAGAGTCAATAGCCTCAAACATGGTCCCATCCTCAAAAATGGCCAGGGTCTCTGTGAACTCCTTCACGCTAGGCTTGATGAACATGGCGCCACACAGGATGCAGGATGGGAGCTCATTGTTGAACACAGGCTCTTTTCTCAGGGGACTGTGCAGAAATGAAAAGAAAATGTCTTTGCTGTAAAACACCTCATTCCCGAGAAATATCTGCAATAGCTCATAGCACTGAAACCAAACGAGCAGCTAAATAGCACAGGGACCACTGAGCTCTCTTCTCTTGCAGCAATTCCTTTCTTAGATGAGAGTAAAACTAATTCCCAGACATTATAAAGTGGTCAAGACACTGGCAGCCGATAGCTCAAGTTCATAATCTAGCTCCATGTCCTACTAGCTGTTACGTCTCTGAGTTGGCTTCTTTTGGTGTTAAATGGAGAGGTTGATGGAATCTTCCTCCTGAGGCTGTCGTGAGAATTACAGTTATCCTTAAAATATTTAAATAATGGCACATTCAAGCACCATTATTCTAAGTGACTTTAAGGTCTTGTCTGATATGGGAAAATTGGATTTGCAGTGGTAGGATGTTTTATTGCCATGTTTGGTTTTCTTTCATTAACTGTGGTCACACACAAAAAAGTATAACAACTTTGATACAGCACTTTAGTTGCCAACATTCTAAAATAATACTATGAAGGATGACATTTTTCATTTTGACTCAATATTCCTCCAGGGATTCTGGAATTTCCTCCAAGTATCTCAGACACAAAGAAACTTTGTAAATTTTGGAATGTTTCCGTACTTTCACACTGTTTGCTGTCTCTATAACTTCTCAACCTCTAATTTTATCTTGTAAGGTGGCAAAAAGTAGGTCCTAACAAAACACATTTTTCTCCCTTTCTCCCCATCCTGCTACCCAAAAGAGGAGTGAGAAGGTGTCTTCAACAATTAAGTGTAACTGGAACCCTTTTAAAAAGGGAGCTTAGTTCTTAGAATGAATGGATTTCCCAAACTATGCTTTAATTGTCTAAATGACAAAGCCAAAATACAATTTGCAGTTACTCTTACAAGACCAAAAAAAAAAAAAACTTAACCAGCTCAGGCTTTAGCACTTATATTAAACATAATTTCAAATGTACAAAATCAATATATTTTTCCTTTAGGGTTACAGCAGTCTGCAAGACTGAGTAGAAAAAGGTTTTGGAATCAGGATTTGGCTCCTAAGCATGGTATTTGCTTTTCTGACTTGTAGTTCCTTCTTACTTTTTCTTGATCTGTTTCTCTAAAAACTTTCTGGGCCAGAAAATGAAAACTATTAATGAATCCTTTATTTTCTTACACACTTAAATATCCCTTCTCTATTGTTATGCTGATTTTTCTAACTGGAATGCCTTCCTAACTAGTGTTGATCTCTGTCTCTATAAAGAAGTAAATAAGTAAATCCTACTAATTTTAAGGGCCACATCATTTCTGTGAATCTCATTGCTTTACATGTTGCATGCCTCCTTGAGTGTCCTGAAAAAAACATCAAGACTTCAGGGCTAGAAGAAATGTGCACTTTTGCTTTGAAATTTCATACTTGCCAAGACAAGTTGATAAAACTACCTTGTTAATTGTTCTTTGGAAGTAAATTTTTTAAAATGTGAGACAAAGAAGAACCAATATTTGTAAAGCGTTATAGTCCACAAAGTAACTTTTATATATCTTTTAATCTTGTTGATTACCTTAACAATCTTGAGAAACAGGTATTATTATTGATATCCCCATTCACGCATAAGCATGGACAAATTATTTTTAAACCCCCCAAAAAACAAACAAACAAAAAATGTGAGTTTTTTTCAACCCTCAAAGTTATACACTATGGGGTGTAGCCAGTACAAATGAATCCTGCATACCAAGGTGACCCATCTGTCTGCTCTATCTCTATTTTGGATTCCTCTATATTCTTTCTCCATTAGACTAATTTCAGTAAGAGTTGCAGCCTGGATGTGGTCTCTGGGTGTATACTGTCACCTGTGTGGCCCTTAATTTAATCCCATCAGCCTCAATGAGACAAATAAAGCAAGATCTAGAGAGAAATAATTCACTTGAACTAATGCTCCATTGTTTCAAATGATAAATTATGTATTATTTGTAGTACCCATTTAAAGGCATCAGGCCATAGTTCTCATGCTTAAGCCATGTGTTCATCTTCTTGACATATAACCAGTCAGAGACGAATGAAGGAAGGATGTAGCAGAGAAAGGATGCAAAGTGGATAACGTACACCATATCCCAAGGATAGCTATCATCCTAAACCTGGCTCATGACCCAGGAACCACTTCTGGTGCTGATAATGACCTGGTAGGGAAAGGCAACAAAGATATCAACGTCACCATAAGAAATAGCAAGCATGACACAATCTCTGGGCACTTCCATACATCTTCCTCAGTATCCAGGTAGAAACGCTTTCAAGGGGTCTAGATAAATAGTTCAGAATGAAAACTAATAGAGGCAGGAATACCTTTTCACCACCACCCATGGCTGGTGCATAGTTGTTCAAAGAATTAAAACTGTATCTTTTGGAGCAAGAGAGCTCTGTTATTCAGTTGTGACAGGTTTAATTTTCACATGCTTATTGACTATGATAGCAGGTCTTGGGGGGACCACACAATCCAAGGAGCCCTGGTGACGATGGCTGGTGATAGTCAGTGGGCAGGGTGGGGATGATGTAGCTCAATCTTTTGCCAAAATTAGGCTGCAGAGAGCCAAGGGTTTAGTTCTGTTCTTTGCCCCTGGTCTCCTTTTCCAGTTCTCCCTACACTCATGCTCCAGGATTCCTCCTGGACAACCTAGTTGCCACAGCACTGAAACAAGCCTAGCTGCTTGTCTATTTTATGATCTTCGCAAAATAGATTTTGACTTTGTAATAAAGTAAGGAAATTTTTAGTTTAAAAATATTTTAGCTTTCATTTATATCCATTTAAGAATTTATTTATTAAATATTTGTTTTCTTAAAAATATGTTGTTTCTTCAAAGCAGGAGGTATCACACTTCCAGACTTCAAACTTTACTATAAGGCTACAATAATCAAAACAGCCTCGTATTGATACAAGATAAGAACAGGCATATGGACCAATGGAACAGGATAGAGATTCCGGAAGCAAAGCTTCAATTTCTCAACCAACTCATCTTTGACAAAGTCTCCCACAACAACCACTGGGGAGAGGAGAACCTATTCAGTAAGTGATGCTGGGAAAACTGGTTGACCACATGCAGAAGATTGAAATGGACCCCTACCTATCATCATACACAAAAATAATCTAAATGGATCAAAGACCTAAACCTAAAACCTCAAACTATAAGAATCTTAGAAAATGCAGGAGACACCCTTATGGAAATTGGAACTAGCAACTAATTCCTGATCAAAATCTCAAGTGCCCATACCATAAGAGATAGATAAACAAGTAGGACCTCAATAAACTGATAACCTTCTGGAAAGCAAAAGAAATCATCAAGAGAGTGGGAAGACAGTCCACAGAATGGGAAAAAATATTTGCTAACTGTACATCTGACAAAGGCCTAACATCTAGGATCTACAGGAAACTCAATGCGCTGAAAAGAAAAAAACAAAGAGCCCCATTAAAAAGTGGGCAAAGAGCATGAATAGATACTTCTTAAAGAAAATATACAGGCAACCAGGAGACACGAAAAAGGGCTCAGTCTCACTCATCATCAGAGAAATACAAATCAAAACACACTGAGATATCACCTAACCCCAGTAAGAATGGCCATTATTAATAAAACAAACAGCAACAGATGCTGGCGAGGATGAGGAGGAAAGGGAACTGCTGGTGGGAATGCGAACTAGTGCAACCTCTTTGAAAGACAGTGTGGCGATTTCTGAAAGAACCAGAAATTGACCTTCCATATGACCCACCAATCCCCCTATTGGGAATATACCTGGAGGAACTTAAGTCATTCTACCAAAAAGATACCTGCATGTTTGTTGCAGCTCTATTCAGAAACATGGAACCAACCAAGCTGCCCATCAAAGCTGGACCAGATTAAAAAAAAAATGTGGTACATATACACAATGGAATATTATGCAGCCATAAAGAAAGACAAACATATGGACTTTGCAGCAACTTGGATGGATTTAGAGTCTATCATACTCAGTGATTTATCACAGAAACAAAGAACAGATTACCATATGTTCTCACTCATAAGTGGACCTTGAACAATTACCATCATACTATAAGAAAGGGATTGGCAGTAGTGGGAAACTGCCAGGGGAGGGGAGGTGGGGTTGGTAGTTGAGGGAAACTTCCAGGGGAGGGAGGCACACCTCATCAACAAGGGTACCTGTATAATGAACGTTTGCATACCTAACCTTGAGTTGTACCCCACATCTTTAAAATAAAGAAACACACATACACACACACACACACACACACACACACACACACAAATATGTTGTTTCTTTAAGGTTACTGATCATGTATGACTCCACTTGGTGTTCTCTGAGAAGCCTTCGTTGACTTCATCCAGGCTAAGTTAGGTTCTCTTTTCAAGGTGCTGCTTGTGCCACACCTAATTCCACTGGAAGATTCATGACTTCCTTTTGTGATGGTCTGTGCACCTGTGACTCCCACCTCCACTCACTGACTGCTCCTTGAAGTCAGGAACTAGCCTAACTTATGCCTGTATTTATTTTTAGTTTTACATAGTTCTGACACATGAGTGCCCCATATTTGTTGAGTACTTGCTGTTGAATAAATAAATATTTTTTAGTAAAAGTCAAATCATGTGTATCTTTCAGATCTCCGGAGTGGTAAACACAAGACTTTTTGCATGGTAGGTGATAAGAAATAGAGATAAATAAATATAGTGCCTGACTAGGAACTACTCGACTTGGAAGTGATCATAGCATAAAATTAAAACAAAAAATACGTACATACACACTCACCTACACATACACTGATACACTTACGTCTTGCTCCAGTGGAATGTACTTCCTTACTAGCATGGGCCACATCACCTCGTACCACATGGAGAACGTCTCAAGTTCTCATTGATTTAAGGGGCATATGCAACGGGTGCATCTCTTGTGGTATAACATGGCAAATACTATTCTCCCTGCCTAGGTTGTGGATTTAGAAGAATAGCTCTATTCGAGGTTTATTTCCCCCAGCCCTTGACACCACGTACCTGTGTAGCCAGACAACTGAGCTCAACAGCAATGTCAGCTCCTGAGTTCCCCAGGCCGACCACGAGGACCCTCTTCCATGTGAAGGCTGCTGGACTCTTATAATCCCTGCTGTGGAGGGAGTCGCCTAGAAATTGGTCCAGGCCTAGT
The DNA here is from genome assembly GCF_000164805.1 of Carlito syrichta. Lineage (NCBI taxonomy): Eukaryota > Metazoa > Chordata > Mammalia > Primates > Tarsiidae > Carlito > Carlito syrichta. The sequence continues at coordinate 311,702 of NW_007249208.1, forward strand.
TGGAACATGGGGAGTGGTTTAAGTTGATTTTCAGAAATTATGAAGAACATTTTTCAATGTGCTTTTTATGTTGATGATGATGATGATTTTATTATAAAGATGTGGAGCACAAGTCAGGATATTATTCCTATTTTGAAAGATGAGGAAATTGAGACAAAGAAGTTAAATGATAAGAAGCTAGCAAATTAAGGAGTGAGCCCAGGCATCCTGATCCCACACTGACAACCACCACTTAATGCCTGCGAACATTAAGTTTTAATCCTGGATTCCTCCTGAACCTCCATGCTTGTATTTACCCTGGCCTATGAACATCGTTCCTGGGGAAGGGAACCCTAATATCTTTGAGTGGACTGTGTTCCTGTTGCAAGGAAGGCAGGAAGAATGGAAGAAAAGCTCCACGTACATTGTGTTTATTTGACGTTTGCCACTCTTGAATAGTAACAGAATATGTTACTACTCACACACGTGTGTGTGCACACAAATCACTGAGAATTCTGAAGTTTATTTGAAAATGTGGATGAAAATGATATTAGAAACTACAGTTTCTCCTAGAAATACAATAAGAGAATGTACCTTTTAAAAAAATACTTGGCAGCTGGATTCTATTTTTTTTAAAAAGTAATTTCTATTCAAAGACCCCATGTGCTGTCAGCACTTATATTTAAGTTGCTGTCTGTAAAGTAAGAACTCTTTCTGTATGAGCTCTGTCTTGTAGATCTTTGATTTTTTAATTATAGGGGTGTAGGAGGCCAATTATTACTATAGCATATTATTAGACTCAAAATTTGTTTCTTTTGAAATCTTTGGGACCTTAAGAATAATCATTATGCACAATCTAATCTATGTTTTGAAAGATCTGTTTTAACCTTTGATGTTAGCATGTAAGTCCCCAGATTATTATATAGTTTCCAAACATACCAGGAAAACAATCCTTTGGCAGATTGGGATATACGTGATGTCCTGAACAGATCATTACGGCATCAAAAACAGTAGATTCCTGCTGCCCATCATCTTCAGTAACAATAACCCACTGGCCAGTGATTGAGAAGTTGGGACATTTCTTTATACTGGTAACCAGGGTCTTAAAGAAAACTGGAAAAAATTTCTTTTATTTATACTTCTGTGTGTGCACTTTTTTTTCTTTCTTGCAATGTTGCTGTGCAGAAAATAATTTTTATGAGCTCTTTCGGTCATGGCAAATATATGGAAAGATATTAAAACAGGAATCACAGTGAATCTTCAGTGTGATTCACAAGGAAATTTACTCACTGGGGTACATTTACTTTTTGACATCAAGTGAGTTGATTTGGAGGCAATCACCTTGAATATTTTTTTGAATGGTGTCATGCAACGAATTGATGTCATTTGCTTTATTGTTCTCCTGCACCAACATGGCTTCCTCCTTCTCTGACAACATCTTCCAACTACTCATAAATCCTGGGATGTCTCAAGGCTCAACCCTTGGTCTCTCTTTTGCTCTGTATGAACATTCTCCCTCGAAAATATTAGTAACTCCGTGGCATGAACATACAGTATATTCAGCCTTGGTCTTTCTTCTGCTATCCAGTCTAGATTAACCTTTCCAATGGAAGGCCACCCCGTACTTCCTCAAATCTAGTATGTGTATGACTGGCCTACTTATAGTTCCTTCAAAACTGGGTTCTGATTTTCATATTTCTTTATTTTTCTTCATTTTGTTTTTTTTTTATTTTCATATTTCTTTGAAAGATGACATGAACCTCCCAGACACCCAAACCTCAAACTCACAGCTTGTTTTCCTTGTTATTTCTCCTTTCTTATCTTGTGTTTAAGCAATCATTTCTCTCAGACTCTTACTCTCTCCTCCTTTACGTGACTGCTAACACCCCTTTGTTCAAGTCTTCGGCACTCCCTTTCACAGACTACTTACTGCAAGAACCTATGAACAGCTTGCCTTAAGCCTCTGATTTCCTACAGGTCATTTTTCACACTAATTGTCAGATTAATCTTTCTAGAGAACACTGATTTCATGTCTCCTGCTCAAGGTTAATTCTGTTACTTCACAGCCTTTGGGATTTATATGTCATTTCTAATGCTATAACTAAAAGTCCACCCAATTTTGTTCCAGTGTACTATTTTGGTCTTATTTTCTGATATTCCCATAAACTCTTCTGAGACAGAGACTGCTAATTGCTTCCTCAATATCTATTCTTTCCTCTTCCTTACTAACAATACCTTGATTTTGTTTGGAGTGACAATGTACCCAGCAGAGAAACACATTTTCCAGACTCCTGCACAACTAGAATGGCCTATGAAATACAAGAAGACAATGTTGGATAGGCTTTCCAGGAGAGTTTGTGAGAGAGAAGCTGCATTATACGGGAGAACATCTTTTGTCCTCATCACTTCCTCTTTTTCCTTGCCTAGAAGGTAGATATGATGCCTCAAGCTTTGATAACTATTTTGGACCATGATGCAAACTTGACAATGGAGGCCTCATGCTAAGAAGGGTAAAGCTGAATCTTTGATGATTGTGGTGCCATCACATCAGCACTGGTTATCTCCACTCTGAACTTCTTTTACATGGCTGTAAAGTAATTCTCTCCTTTTTCAACCATAGACACCTAGTTTACTGATGTATGTAGACATATTCAATCCTAGCAGCTAGATCTCCATCTTAACCTACCTGGCTTGCTCACTGTTCTCCAAAAGAGTAGGATATTTTTCCACCTCTCTGCTACCCACTTATCTAAAATACTTACCAAATTCAATTCAAATTTTACCTTCTCCAGAAAAGTAACTTCCCCAGAAGTGTTTCCTCTTGCTTTCCATAGCATTCCTTTATTTATAAACCATAGATAGCGTTAAACAATTTTCCCTTTTGATTTAAATTTTTACTTGAACCTTATGACTTGCTCTCTATACTTGTTTTGCTCCCCAGTTAGATTATAAGCTTCTTGAGGGCTGAGTCTTAGACCTTTTTTTTTTTTTTTTTTTTACATACAGTGCGTAGCACAATGCAAGCACATAATAAGAACTTCCTCAATACTTGTTGATATTACTACTATAAATTAAAGCCATTTATACCATCTGGAATGTCATAAGTGAATAGAATGAATACATGAATGGAATGAAATGACAATTGGAAAATCATATTTTAACTATACATTTGGAGCTACTCCAGGTAAAATGATTATATAAATATAGCCCCAGTTCATAATTTTGCTAATTGTTTTCCCCACTGTATATATGTACTCTGCATTTAACAAAGTAATTGCAGAATTCCTAACAAATGTCATGTTTTTTTGGAACCACGACTTGTTGGCATTAAACCCACAGATGTAGACTAGAGAATTTTGGGTTATTTTCAAAACGCCAGAGCATGAGGGTAGAAAGCGGACTGTGATGGTTTAGCAGTCTCCAGCATTTTCCAAGGTATTTTAAAAGTGCTCAGATACTAGTGAAGAATGATTTTAGCGGGGAAAAGATCAATGCATGAAGACTTTATAATCTGAACCAGCATTGAACTACCGAGGTGTCCAAACATTTGGCTCCGATTTCTACAACCAAGGGTTGTATCCTTACCTTTCTCTAATCCATATACAGTCATTTCAATAATACCAGTTACAAGCCCTCTACCTCAAACTGTATGTATCTCAAGAGATTCTTCTTTTTAGCAAAGGTCTTTATGTATTCCTGGAGCTTGCTGTGGTGCATGTAGTTTGGGTAATCATCAGGGAAAGGGAAGTCTGGAAAGCACATCATTTCTTTGGAAGAGTCGGTGAATACAGATGTATAAATGCTGGCTCTGCCTTCTTCTGTGCAGTCCTAGGGAGAATAAGAAAGCTTACAAAGGAAGCCAGGAATGGCATTCCCTGCAGTGGCAGTGAATATTCTATTCTTGGTTGATGAAACCTTTTTAATATTACGAAGAATGAACAAAAAAAGCTCTCTGCAAGATATGGAGTGGAAAGCCCTTTGCATGATACCTGGCTCAGAACTGGAATGCTCTGCATGTGCAGCCTTTTCCTGCAGCTGCCCCTAGGATCAGCCCTGTCTATTGTCACTGAGAGTTTTATTTCTATTTACAGCACCCCTGTCTGGTTCTGATCTCTTAATCATGTTAAAAAAAACAAAACCCCACAACATCGTAAAAGAGGTTAAGACTGTTCACTTATCTGATTGCTATATGGAGTTCAGCAAACACTCCCTCAGCAGCAGAGCCCTGCATTGCAGCAGTTCCCCAATTTAGGCACAGTCAGGATCACCTGGAGGGGTCCTTAGGCCATAGACTCTGGGGCCCTAGAATTTCCCATTCAGTTGTCTGCAGTGGGGCCCAAGAATTTGCATTTCTCACAAGTACCAGTTGATGCTGATATTGCTGGTCCAGGAGTCACGCTTTGAGATTCACTGCTCTGTTGTCAAGAAATTCTATGCTTGAATAGTTCTTGAACGCACCCATTAGGGGTATTCATTTCTCACCAAAGAAACAGGAAACCAGAGACCTCAGAACATGAGTTAAATCTTGGCACTTCATTTTAAAGCCACCGTGTAATTGAAAAGTGGCTTATTTTTGAAAAGCAGTCAAAGACTAAATTGAAAATAAACATTTCCTCTCTGTTGCAATGTCAGGATAAAAGGACACAATGTGCTGCCTTGAAAACACATTTAAGAGCTGGCAGCCTCTGCTTCTCCAGGTCCTGAAGGGACTCTGGTGCAATGGAGGAAAGGGATGGTGTGTCATGCTGCTGCTGGGTTCAAGATGTCTGTCTTCCTCCCACCCCAGCTGACCTCTGGAAGACAGAGACAAGAAGTGTTGGAAAGGATTGTGTCCTGGTGGGAAAGCAGGGGCTGCTTGAGGCCTCAGTGTTTTTTCTGAACATACAATCTTTCTCTATTCTTGACTGCTGCGTTTCTCACAAATATCTAAGCTCAGAGATTTTGACTATTTTTTTAACCTCAATTTGAAATTTTTTGTGGAGGTCAGAAAAAGGATGAAGGTTCTGCCTGTCAGGCTGGCAGACTGTCTTTCTCTTTCACCCACAGCCAGTGCCTTCTGTTGACAGTTGTAAGAAGGAGGGGAGGTGGCGAGGAGGTTTCTCAGCTGCACATTGGAAGGAGCGGAACTGAGCTGTGGGAAACCAGAGATGTCAAGGCCTTGGAATATTTCCATCTTAAATCAATCTTTACTTTTTGCCCCTTGGCCCCAGCTCATTATAACTTGAGGGGAGAAGTGAATGTACACTACAGTTCCTTGGAATTATTCCTAAAAACTGTTCTCCAAACAACAACAACAACAACAACAAAAGCAAATGTATGATGTAACAACATACAATTGCTCCAGAGAGCATGCATTTTCATTATTTCAATGTGAGGTGTTGTTTGAACCAGTAAGGAGGAAACTCATCTTAGACTCTGCCTCGGACTGAGAGAGCTTGCCCTAGAACCAGAGATTCAAGCAGCAGTGGCCATGTTACTAACCATCTGTCTTGGGTTGTAGCTGTGTTCATCTCTCAACTTCCTCACTAGGACATAAGTGACTTGAGGGCAAAGTCTGAGGCAAATTCCAGAATGTTGTGGGTGTGTCTCAGCTGTCTGCCTTGGTCTTCTTCCTAGTCCATCTGTTTACCAGTCCCATTTCTGCTTGTCTAAATAGACCCTCAGGATCCTGCTCGAAAGTTGCCTCCTTTGTCGTGACTTTGATGACCTTCCCTCTTACCAACTGCCAAATCATTTCTGCCTCCACCAATCTCCTTTTGTCTTTCCTGCCCCAATCACATATTCACTTATATTATAGTTATTCTAATACTTTTCTCTGCTTTTAGAGTGCCGTTTGGCCTCTCTTCTGCAGGTGTGCCTAACATCATACCCCTCACATAATGTACTCAGTATGTGTTTCTCGAATCAATAAACGAATGAGGAGTAGAAAGAAGGTTCGGAGAGTCCTGGTTCCCTTGCTTTCTCCTTTTGCAATCAAAATGATACTCACGTATTCCCTGTTGAACAATTTCTTATTATAGCAGCAATAAAATATTTTGAGGACTTAAGGTACTATGTAAGAGTGGATGAAACTTAAAACATATTCACATTCAGACTTCTAGCATTTAAACCCCATTTGGTTTTCATTTCTCAGAAGAAGCAAATAGTGAAAAGTTCAGAATTATCAGGTTTCTGTCTTCTGGAACACCTTCTGCCTAGCGGAGGCTTGCAAGATTAAAGCTTATGTAACACATTTTTCAAAAATCCCTCTCTAACTGTACATTGTGCCAAGCAACTATTCTTAGAAAAGAAGAAAGAGTTGGGGCAGGTGGAGGGGACTAAGGTTTTGAGTCCCCACCAATCCTTTGATAGAATTTTGCTTATACTCACAACCTTATGGGAGAAAGACATTCCCTCTTGTGAGTAACCCAGAGACCCAGTCTGTATCTCATTGATCTGCCACTTATTGCTTCCTTAAATAAACTTTCTGATCAGGCTATGCTGGTTAAGTCATGGGTTCTGCCCTGCACACACCATGTTCATTGCCTTTTCTGTGGTTTCATGGGTTGCTGGTCTTGCCTATCTAGTTCTGCCACACTGCCAGTGACTGCATAGGTCTGTGGAGTGCCATTCAGGCCCAGAGGGAATGGCCCTCTCCAGAGTTGTGTCATACAGTGATTCTCTATTCTGCTTGTCTGAGGATATCCTTCAAGGTTCAACTAGTATCATTCCTATAGAGGTTTCCCTTGGCCTATTAACATTTCAGTAGTTCATCCTTTTCTTTTTTTTTTTTCGAGTTGGAGTCTCACTCTGTCGCCCAGACTGGAGTGCAGTGG
>NW_007249208.1:318580-329980 GCF_000164805.1 Carlito syrichta
TGAAGGAGCCGGGCTCGGTGGCTCAGCCTGTAATCCCGCGCCTTTGGGAGGCTGAGGTGAGTGGATTGCCTGAGCCCGTGGGTTCGAGACCCGCCTGGGCAGCGAGACCTCATCTCTACAATAAATCAAAAAATCAGCCGGGCGTGGTAGTGCATGCCTGTAATTCCAGCTCCTTGGAAGGCTGAGGCGGAAGGATCGCCGGAGCCCAGCAGGTCGAGGCTGCGGTGGCCGGGAGCGGCCACTGCACTCCAGTCTGGGCGACAGAGTGAGACTCCAACTCAAAAAAAAAAAAAACTCTGAAGGCCAGATATATTTTGGACTGTGTAAATTTTTTGGATTTTCCTCCTTAACATTTCTAGTGAGATCTGGTGTAGCAACTGTCAGACGCAATACAATTTCTGCAGTGCAACACGAAATGAGGTTTAGTCTCATGTCAATTCAACTCATATTTTTCAACCTTATGACTTCAGGACAGCTTCTGCTCTCAAATGACTTTTTTGTCTATTTGCTATCAAAGGATTCTGTATTTATATTACGACTTGCTTCATCAAATGGAGTACAAACCATTTATGTAGAATGATTATATCATAGTTCTCATCCCAGTACTAAGGACAAAACTCTGAAAGAATAGGTGCACAAGCAGCATTTAATTATTACTAATGAGCCAGTAATCCTAGCTACTCAAGAAACTGAGGCAGGAGGATCGCTGGAGCCCAGGAGTTCGAGGTTACAGTGAGCTATGATTGCATCACTGCACTCCAGCCTGGATGATAAAGTGAGAACCCGTCTCTGAAAAAAAATTACTAATGAGATGGTGGTGAACAATTTCATGAGAAGCTGATCACATTTCCCTGAACAAATATAAGCAAAGAAAATTAAATTCTTGAAGAAACCAAACTCTTAATTACTCTTAATGGAAAATAAAAATTAATGATGTTATATCTCATGCAATAATACTTTTGGGGTTACAGAAGCAAAAATTAAACAAAAAGCTTTAAGATGAATATAAGTGTGGAATATATCAGTGTTGCATGTTGGGGAATAACTGAAACCAAGACAGATATGGTTACAAGAAGAATGATGTGGAAACAATGTCTTCAAGCTAAAATATATCATCTACAACTAATCACAATTATTGTAAGTTCAGGACAGAAAGACTAGAAGTTTCTCTAAACCTGTTTTTGAGATTTTAAAAAATCTGTTTATAATTAGTATTTCCTGGTTATATCATTTATATAACAATGAGCCTGAATGGCAAAAGCCATCATTTTTCTCTCTGGATTTGGAGCTGATAGGCTATTCAACAATCACACATACAATACATGCGGTTATCACCTATGGTAATTTATACCTAATAGACATAAGCAATTATAGAGGCATATTCTGTTAGTATTGGAAGGCACATTAGAGGTAACCTAATTTCCAACTTCTACATTTGACAAATGAGCATTTAAGGTCTAAAAAAATGACTTGTCTAATATCTATCTGCCTGGAAAACCTAAGAGTTGAGACTAGATCTCAGGACTTCTGACCTCAGGACCTCAGTCCAAGTTTGTCTTTTTTTTTTTTTTTTCAGTCATGTTCTGGGGATTTCAGAGCAGTAGAGAACAGAATCCTTTCAGTTACATGGGAAGGATGTTGTCTGTTTTGGCTAATTATTGACATTAGTACCCTTCACAGTCTGGAGGTCTGGACTCCACCACACCCATGACAATGCTTGATGAGCTGAAGATGTCCTTTTCAGAATGAGCCCTTTTGGTGTGAAGTAGTTTTGAATGATAGGACATTAGCGTGATGGGAGAATTAGGATTTTACTTTCCAGGTCTGGAACTTTTGTGACCTCTTCAATCTGTATTAGACCTGATCAGATGTGATTTGCACTGGAACTCGTCTCCCTTACTCTGGCACCCCAGTGATATGTCACTCACCGAGAATTTCCACAGGCCTCCAATGTCATTGCTTCTTTCAAAGTAAGTGGGCTCCAGCCCCTCCTCTACACAGCACCGTATGGCGGCCAAGCCACTGACACCAGCTCCAATGATGGCCACTCTCTTGCCCATGCTTGCCTATAAGAGAGTCTGGAAAAAACTTCATAAGAGTGTCTTTAATACAGTTTTCCAAAAGGAATTATCAGCGGAGGTTTCTGTATCAGGAACCTCACTTTAACATAAGACATCAGAGACACACATTACTCATTTATGCTCATTATTTTTACTGTTTTTGTTATAATAAGCTACTAAATCTGCCTGCTTCTCCTGATTATTCAGTATATCAACAATAGCAGAGTTAATGAATGTTAGAGCAAGACAGGCTTGAAGATCATCAATCTGATGCTCTCAATTGCAAATGAATCTTTGGCAGGCCAAGATTAAAAATTACTTCTTCAAGGTCTCAGCACTAACAATGGAGTCAGAACTAGAAAGAAAGTCTGCATGAAATCCTCTGTTCCAGATCACATCTCATTTTGAATGCTCAAAGGGGCCTTACCTCTTAATCCATCACCTTTCTCTCCCCCAGAGAATCAGTAGTTCTCTAAATGCAAAAGAGAATGGTCTTTAACAATGTCTTTTGATGTAAAAGTTGGGAAAGGGGGAGGAGTTATTATTCTTAAAGTAAAAATTCCATTTTATTTGGGTTTTTCATGGTATAGAGCCCTGGCAAAATCTGGGACAGAAGGACTGAGTGTGGTAGGGATAAGGGATGAACAGGGGAGGGAGTGGGTCAAGGAAAGAAAGAAAGGGGTGGGGAAGGGCAAGAATGAGGTCCTTTGTTCTGGTTCCAAAAAATAAAACCAAGACTGATATGGTCACTGAGGCTGTAAGGTGAAACCCCTGGGAGATTAAGGGAACAATGATTCTTTTACTTATTTTTGGTTTGGAAATATAGAATATATAAACAAAGGCTATGCACCTGGACTATAATGATTGGTTTGTTGTACCAACTGTGAAAAACAGCTCAATTTTCTGGAAACTTAGGAGGGCCTGATTTGAGGAACTGAAGTAATGATGCAGATTTTTCAGGTCAGCCTGGGCTTCGATAGTGTCAGCTCAATGGGTCAGCCAGCCAAGCCCCAGAGAGGATCGCAAGGGGCTGGTAAACCTAGCCCCGGAAGTGTCAGCTCTAATGGGCTTGCAAGCCAAGCCCTGAGAGTGTTGCTGGTTTGATGGGCTGGCAAACCTAGCCCCTGAGGAGTCTCAGCCTTGGAGTTTCGCCTTCGTCAGGCAGGTCTCCTGATTCAGCCGGTTCCCATGATCTTCTGCTGCTCTTCGGGTTGCAGTTCTTCAGGGTGGAGGTTCTTGTCTCATGTCCAGGAAGAAATAGGGTCATGGACAGTCAGAAAGTGAGAAAGCAGGATTTATTGAGAGGACAGAGAAACTCTCGCAGTGGGAGGGGACCCTAAGTGGTTGCCCATCTGGGGCTGAAAACCTGGTGCTTATATAGCCCTAAGTCCAAGCCGATGGGCTAACACTAGCTGTGGGCTGTAGCTGTTCTGATTGGTCAGTATTAAGGACCAATTGGCAGGAGTTAGGACTAATGGTGAGTCGATTGGTTGCTTTTCGATCCCAGCAGTGAGAATCTAAGTTCTAGCTTGAGAGGCTTGCAGGGAGCTTGTTTACCAATGCTGAGCCTGAGAGGCCTGCTGGGAGTTTATTACATTGTTACCAGAGGACCAGCCTGTCTGTCTGCCTAGACTTTTTTTTTTAGCTATCTCTTGTCTCATTAACTCTTGTTGATGATGAGTTTGTAAACAGAGCTGTGAAGTCACTGCAACTTGTTTCTGGCTCCCTCTCACTTCTATATCTGCCCTTCCTGCTTCCATTTCTCTTCTTCCTGTCATTCCTTTTACTGTACTGAGTGCCTATCATATGTCAAGCATTATAGCAGCCCTGGGAGGGCTCAACAATGAGAAGACACAGTGGTTTCCATCTAGACCCATGCAGGCTAATGGAGAGAGGTGTGATAACATCACAGTGGAAGTATGGTTCCGTGCAGTGTTGGCACTCAGGAAGGAGTATCTAGGTCCCCCTGGAAGAAGAAGAAGACAGCCCTCAAGGAGATTGAGAAAACAGCTGAGTCTTGAAGGAAGAATAGATGATTGCCAGATGGATAAAGAGCAAGGAGCACACAACAGGCAAAGAGGAAAGTGACAACTGACTCAGTGTGACTGGACCATGAGGTGATGGGCTAGCAGAAGATGCATTAAACATGCAGGACACAGATTATGAAAGATATTAAAGTGTCATACTCGCGGGTTTGGGTTCCAGTCTCTAGATTAGGGTGATCCATTAAAAAATGTTGAATAAGAAAATGACAAGGTCAGACAACATCAGTTTTACATGGTGGCTAGAGCAGATGGTGACTAGAATCAGGTGATAAAATATTCAGGCCATTATTTCAATAGCCGTGAGGTAATTGTCTGGACATTGACTCCGCGCCCTCCATCTGGCTTCTTTCTGCCCCTCCCTCAGGGAGTAACTTCTGGCCAAGTCTGGTCTCTATAGGAGATATGCATATTCTCAGTAACCAGTCATGGCATGCAGGTAATTGAGCAGAGATGAGAACAGTGTGGGAGGCACCCTTACTGTGATTGTAACAACTTTGTAGCAAGTTGAATAATTTGCTTTGTAGCAGGTTGACTTGCTTGATTATAAAACTGCTTGCTGTACTGTCCTGCAATGTGAATTCTTTCTTCCTCTTGTAAGTTCTAATAAATCAGTGTCTCTCCCTACTGGACCTTCAGGTGACTTCTTTGGAATAGATAAAGTACCTTGCACACAACCTCTCTCAGATTTGGGGTTGTTGTGTTATAATAGCCTAGGCCAGAGATGCTGAGGATCTAAAGTAGAATAGCATCAGGGGAATGGAGAATAGAGGCAAGACACAAGAGAGATTTGGGAATTACATATCTGGGGATCTGCTGACTGATTGTAGGCTTAATGCCTCAAAGAAGGTACTGTAATCTTTAAGATTTTATGTTATGATTTATATACATATGAGGGGGACACCCCAAAAATAGAATGTTTTTTTGGAGGACAGGCCCCTTGAAGTACAGGGTTAAGGGTTCTAGAAACCCATTGTCATCAGTGTACCGGCTAGCATTGTTGTGAGAGGCTGTGTTCGGCTTCAGTGAATTGTTTTTGGAGACTCTTTCAATGCATTTGCCCATTTCATGATGAATGATTTATGAGTGCAAATGCCCAAACCACACTGAGTGTTCAGCATGGCCTCCATGTCTCACCTGATTTTGCCCTGAGCAACTTTTTTTTGTTTCCCCCCAACAAAAACAAAAACAAAAGGCCTCAAAGGAAAATGTCTTGCTGATGTGGGAGAGATGAAACAAAAAAACAGCAGAAGCACTAAAAGGCATCAAAATTGACTAGTTTAAAAACTGTTCTGAGCAGTGGAAAAAGTATCTTGATAGGTGTATTGCATCAAACGACGAGTACTTTGAAGGTGACTGAAGTTTAAACATGTAAGAATAAATACACAATTTCTTATAAATAAATTCCAGGTTTTTTGGAGTCCTACCTTGTATATGTATGATTTAGTGCAGAAGGTAGAAACCACTTTATTTCACGAAGAAGAGGATATAATTTATTTCACGAAGAAGAGGATTAGTGGGTGCAACAGACAGAAGGGCTGAGGGAGCAGAAACCAGGGGGCTACCACAGGCCTGGCAAGATCACACTACTGGAGCTATCATCCAGAGATCCTCTAACTCATGAACTGGGGAGACAGAGTTCAGCTGATATGAACCCATCTGTCAGAAGATGTTTTCCCATCAACACAGTCATGGAAATTCAGCTTCTGCTCCCCTTTGCCTTCTGAACCTAGATGTCTATCTCACTGGAAAAATATGATAGCATCCGAGTCCTAACTGCAAGGAAGTCTTAGAAACATGGTTTTGAGCTTTTCAGTTCTTCTTGTAATACAGGAAGGAGCCCAGAAGGGGAGGGACCATTTGTCAAGTGTCGCTAGGCAGTGTCTAGCAAAGTGGGTGATATGATATTCAATGAAAGCCAGTCCTGCCTTCTTAAAATAATTTTAAAATATATTCTTCTCTGGTATTAATATAGTAAAAACTCAGTGATTTATGTCTTAGATTGTATATTTTGGGATAATTCTTATAGGACTTCAGATCTCTCTTGTGTAAAATAAGCAAATTAGTTGTGATATGACCAACGTTCCCTTCAACATTCTGGGAATCTCTTAATTTGCTGCACATACCTCAGCGCAGCTTTTCAAAGGTAGGAAATATAATTTAAAGCCAACACAAGTACAATTAAACTATTTAAGAGAATCCTCCTTATTCTTTGTACTCCCACTGTCTAAAAGCTGACTTTATTTGGGTGTTGAAAGGTACTTGCTAAATTGCAAATTTCAGCAGATGCAACTGAGAGTAAAGAAGGTCAAGAAAGGAGTGCTTGTGAGAGGATCCTTGAAGTGGATCTCTTTGGAAAGAGCTACTGGTGTGCTGTGTCCCTTTTTCATCAAAGGGATAGAACCAGAAGTCCTGTCTCTCACTGCAAGCCTAGAAAGAGGGGCTTGACGAGATCATATGGACAGCAGTTGAAGGCCCAGTCTACCTGATCCCTGCTAGAAATTTAGAGAATGAGATGCTGGCTGGCAAGTGGTGAAAGAGAGTTACCTTGCGTTGGGCCTGGCCTGCATTCTCAGAGTTTGTTGAGGTTTCCTGAGGGTATACAGGTTTCCTGAGGGTCAGAGGTGAGCCACCTGAGAAAGAGTTGATGTAGGGTCATGCTACATTCTCTACCTCCTGGGTCCTCCATAATGTCCTGTCATAGAGGCGTGATAGGACCCCAGTGTGAGACATGGATGCTGAGAAAGTGTCCGCTGGAATAGGCTTCATTCTTCCGGGTCAATGAAAGTACTGGGAGGCCACCTTTGTTTTGAGGCCTCTGAAGTATCAGACAAAAGAATCACATGAGTAAAAAATTCGTTTTCAACATATACCAGACACGGAGACCTGGAGGGCAGAATCTAATAATGCCAATGATGCAAGATCGTTCCCCTTCTCTCCATCTGTCATTTCTTCCCTCATCCTCTTTCTCTTCCTTCCCACCTATCACCTTCCCAGTCTTTCTGAAAGGGTCAGAAACTTCCCCATCAGCATCATGGGGAGGATAGGTGGAAGCATATGGTGGTAAAGGAGCTTAGGTTTCCCCTAGCAGAAGGCCCAGCTAGAGGCAGAACCAAAAACAGAGTGCCAAAGCCAACATGTGTTGGCTTTATTATCACATGAGATGAGATCTATTTTTTGAGTTAAGGTTTTTTTGTGATTTAATGAACACACAGAAGTGCCTGTTACTCAAAAATGATGAAGAAAGCAGAGGGTCTCTTGTCTTTCTTGAGTTCCCACAGCTTGGCAGTCTCTAGAGAGAGAAGGGAAGTATTCCAGGTACTTAACCAGATCAGAGATGAAGTCCCTGGCATTACTTGATAGATCAAAGTGAGCAAGACCATGGAACAAGGGAGAACATAACCTACAGTGTCTTGTTCTTCCTTCTCAGACCAGCACTTTTCTGTCTGGAGCCTTCTTTCCAGCTGGCCCTGGGCACTATGGAGGACCCAGGAGGTGGAGAGATGTTAAGGCTGAGGAAGGGTGGTCATTTATAGAGTTCCACCACCTCCCCTTCCACTGGAAGTCTACCTCCTCTTTGACTTTTCAGGTCTTCCTGTACATAAAGTTTGATGCTGTTGTCTTATAGCATGGGGGGGGGGGGTCTCCAGCTCAGACCACTGAGGCAGGCAGCACTAACCACTCCAAAAATAGGATTAAGATCAAATTCAGTTAAATGAACACCTGTAGAATACTAAGAGTTATTTAGAAAATGCTTTACATTTCTTTTATTTATTTTTTTTTTGAGTTGGAGTCTCACTCTATCGCCTAGACTGGAGTACAGTGACCGCTCCCAGCCACTGCAGCCTTGACCTGCTGGGCTCCGGCGATCTTTCTGCCTCAGCCTTCCAAGTAGCCGGAATTACAGGCATGCGCTACCACGCCCGGTTGATTTTTTGATTTTTATTGTAGAGATGAGGTCTCACTGCCCAGGCGGGTCTCGAACCCGCGGGCTCAGGCAATCCACTCACCTCAGTCTCCCAAAGGCACGGGATTACAGGCTGAGCCACCGAGCCCGGCAGCTTTACATTTCTTATCCTCCAATAACTTTGTAAGGAAGTTACATTATCATTATCCTGAATATACTAATGAAAAAATGGGATTGAACAAATGCAATTGTTCAAATTTGCTAGCAAAGTTGTTGATGATGCTGTTTTTTCCAAAATCCTAAAAATAGATATAGTGAGAATATACACTTTAGAGAGCGTGAAAAAGATCATCCTACTTTAGAGAGCACAAAACTTTCAGAGGGTTATTTAACACATATTAGTTGAGCACATACTGTGTACCAGTCCCTATAAGATTAAAGCGGAAGTGGTAGGTGGGAAATGCCACAAAGAATAATCACTATGAACGGCACACTCACTGGCAACCAGGCAGTAAGCAAAGCACTTTAGGTATGTTGTCTTATTTCTTTTCATAAGGACCTTATGAGGCAAGTGCTAGTTGTTTCCATTTTACTGGTGAAAAATTGAGACTTAGAGAGGTTAACCTGATATGTCCACACAGCTAACACGTGGTGTGGCTATGAAGTTGTGCTGCCTCCCCTCAAGGAAATGAAAAAATGAGAGAAAGGAATGATCATATAACAAACACTTGTTTGGTGTCAGGCACTGCATTAGGCCATGTAGGTGGGAGGAAGAAATATACATTGCTAACTATGATACGAGTTTGATCACGATTCATACAGTAGCAAAGACTTAAAAAGGGATATTCAAACCCAGAAGAGCAGGAATTTTACTCTGTGGGAAGTAACTGGAGAAAAACTTGCATTTGTAGCAATGTTTGAACAAGAATTTGAAGAATGAAGAAAAATGCGTGGTTAGAAAGGGGAGAAAAATGTTGTCAGGCCCAGAATCCATGGAAAGGCACACACCTGATAGAGTGCACAGGGAGGTGACCGTGGTAAAGAATGCATGTCAGGAGTGGGATGACAAGCAAAACTGTATGTGTTTAAGGGGCACAATATGATATTTTGGATGATAAGCAAAAACTGTATGTGCTTAAGGTGCACAATATGATATTTTGATATGCATATACATTGTGAAATGATAACAACCAAACTCTATCATATCAATCACATCACATAATTTTTGGTGGTGAGGACATTAAGATCTACTCTCAGAGACGGTAGCAAATTTGAAGTATACAATACAGTATTTTAACTATAGTCATCATATTGTACATTGCAACTCCAGAATTTATTCATTCGGCATGACTTAAACTTTGTACCATTTGACCAACATTGCCCAATTTTCCTCAGTCCACTAGAAACCACCCTACTAATCTCTACTTCTATTAGTTTGCCTTTCTTAGATCCTGCTTGTAAGTAAAAATGAGCAATATTTGCCTTTCTGTGCCTGGGTTGATTTCACATAGCAAAATGTCCTTCAGGTTCATCCATGTTGTTGTAAATGACAAGATTCTCTTCATTTTGAAGGCTAAATAATATTACACTATAGATACATAACACATTTTCTTCATCCATTCATTCACTGATGAACACTTAGTTTGATTCTATCTCTTGGTCATTGTGAATAATGCTGTAATGAACATGGGAGTGCAGATATCTCTTTTACATACTGATTTCATTTCCTTTAGATCCATATCCAGAAGTAGGCTTGCCGGATCACATGGAAGTTATGTTTTAATTTTTGAGGATCTTCCGTACCATTTTCCACAATGACTGTACTAATTTACATTTCCACTAGCAGTGTAACCAGGGTTCCCTCCTTTTCTCCATATCCTCACCAACACTTAATATCTTCCTCATCTTTTTTATATCAGCCAGGCTATTATGTGTGAGGTGTTATCTGACTGTGGTTTTGATCTGCATTTCCCAGATGATTAGTGATCTGAGCATTGCTTTTTTAAATATATATATTTTTTATTTGAAAATTGTGGGATACAGTTAAGGGCTCGGTATACAAATATACATTGTGCAGGTACCATTGTTGATGAGGTGTGCCCCCCTTTCCCCAGACAGATATTGACTACCGTAATCCCACCTCCCTTCCCCTCCCTGTCCCCACCCCCATAGTTTCCCGCCACTGTCAATCCTTTTCTTATAGCATTATGGTAGTTGTTCAAGGTCCACTTATGAGTGAGAACATGTGATAGTCAGATCTTTGTTTCTGTGAGAGATCACTCAGTATTATAGACTCTAATTCCATCCAGGTTGCTGTGAAATTCGTGACTTTTTTATGGCTGCATAATATTCCATCGTGCATATGTACCACATTTTAAAAATCCAGTCCTCTTTTGATGGACAGCATGGTTGGTTCCATGATCTTGCTATTGTGAACAATGCTGTGATAAACATACATGTGCAGGTATCTTCTTTAAAGAGTGACTTGAGTTCTTCAGGGTATATTCCCAGTAGGGGGATTGCGGGGTCATATGGAAGGTTGATTTTTAGAGCTTTTAGAAATCACCACACTGATTTCCATAGAGGCTGTACTAGTTTACACTCCCAGCAACAGTGTAGAAGTATTCCCTTTTCACCACATCCTCTCCAGCATCTGTTATTTTTTGAGTTATTGATAATGGCCATTCTGACTGGAGTTAGATGGTATCTCAGTGTAGTTTTAATTTGCATCTCCTTGATGACTGATGAGGTTGAACATTTCTTCATGAATCTGTTGGTCGCATGAATCTTTTGAGAAGTGTCTGTTCATATCCTTTGCCTGCTTTGTAATGGGTTGTTTGTTTTTTTCTTTTCAGCACATTTGAGTTCCTTGTAGATCCTTGATGTTAGGCCTTTGTCAGACATGGAGTTGGCAAATACTTTTTCCTAGTCTGCGGGCTGTCTCCCTACTCTCTTGATGGTTTCTTTGGCTTTGCAGAAGCTTGTCAGTTTGATGAGGTCCCACTTGTCTATCTTATTTCTTATGGCCTGGGCACTTGGTGTTTTGCTCAGGAATTGGATGCCACTTCCAACTTCCATAACGGTGTGTCCTGCATTTTCTAAAGTTCTTATGGTTTGAGGTTTTATATTTAGGTCTGTGATCCATTTAGAATTAATTTTTGTGTATGGGGACACATAGGGGTTCTGTTGCAATCATCTGTATGTGGTCAGTCAGTTTTCCCAGCACCATTTACTGGATAGGTTTTCCTCTCCCCAGTGGTGGGTGGTGGA
Source organism: Carlito syrichta (assembly GCF_000164805.1). NCBI lineage: Eukaryota > Metazoa > Chordata > Mammalia > Primates > Tarsiidae > Carlito > Carlito syrichta. Next base: position 329,860 of record NW_007249208.1, read on the forward strand.
GGCTTTGGTTGAGAAATTGAGGTTTTGCTTCTGGAATCTCAATTCTATTCATTGGTCTATATGCCTGTTCTTGTACCAATACCAGGCTGTTTTGATTATTATAGCTTTATAGTAAAGTTTA
>NW_007249208.1:330271-351050 GCF_000164805.1 Carlito syrichta
CATGGGATATTTTTCCATTTGTTTGTGTCATCTTTGATTTCTCTGAGCAGTGTTTTGTAGTTTTCATTGTAAAGGTCTTTCACATCTCTGTATTTCATTTTTGTGTGTGTGGCTATTGTGAATGGGATTGTGCTTTTTATTTGGGTTTCTGTTTGTTTATTATTGGTATATACAAATGGGATTGTCTTTTGCACATTTATTTTATATCCTGAGACTTTGCCATAGTCCTTTATCATGCGAAGAGGTTTTTCACAGATTCTCTTGGGTTTTCAAGGTATACAATCATGTTGTCTGTAAAGAGAGATAGCTTGACTTCTTCTTTTCCTATTTGGATACCCCTGATCGCCTTTTCTTTTTTGATTGCTCTAGCCAGGTCTTCCAATACTATATTAAACAAGAGGGGTGAGAGTGGGCATCCTTGTCTTGTTCCAGTTTTCAGGGATAAGACAAGGATGTGACTTCATCTTTTGGGTTTCTGATTGTTTCAAATCTAGAAGAAACAATACAGGAATTCATATGGAAACACGAATGACCAATAATAGCCAGAACAATCCTCACCAAAAAATACCAGTTGTTTCAGTTTCAGACAAAATGGTTCTAATTTTTGTCTGTTTAAGAGTATGCTGGCTGTGGGTTTCTCATAGATGGCTTTGACTATTTTGAGGTATGTTCCACATATGCCTAGATGTTTGAGGGTTTCATCAAGAAGAGGTGCTGAATTTTATCAAAAGTTTTTTCTGCATCTAATGATATAATCATGTGGTTTTTGTTTTCACATCTGTTGATGTATTTAATTACATTTATGGTCTTGCAAATGCCGAACCAGCCTTGCATCCCAGAGATGAAGCCTACTTGGTTATGATGGATGATTTTTGAGATGTGTTGTTGAATCCGGTTTGCTAGGATCTTGTTGAGAATTTTAGCATCTATGTTCATCAAAGATATTGTTCTGTAGTTCTCTTTCTTTGTTGGGTCTTTACCTGGCTTGGGTATCAATGTGATGTTAGCTTCATAAAATGATTTGGGGAGAGTTCCATCTTTCTCAATCACCTAGAATACTTTCAGTAGGATTGGTATCAGTTCTTCTTTAAACGTCTTATAGAATTCTGCTGGAAAGCCTTCTGGTCCAGGGCTTTTTTCGTAGGTAGTTTTCATATGACATAGTCAATTTCCTTAATTGTTATTGATCTATTCAGGGTCTTGATTTCTTCTTGTTTCAACCTTAGGGAGGTTGTGTGATGTCAGAAAGCCTTCCAATTCCTTCAGGTTTTCTTTTTTTGTTGTTTTGAGTTGGAGTCTCACTCTGTTGCCCAGACTAGAGTGCAGTGGCCACTCCCAGTCACCGCAGCCTCCACCTGCTGGGCTCCGGCAACCCTTCCACCTCAGCCTTCCAAGTAACTGGAATTACAGGCATGTGCTACCATGCCTGGCTGATTTTTTTATTTATTGTAGAGATGAGGTCTCGCTGCCCAGGCGGGTCTCGAACCCGTGGGCTCAGGCAATCCACTCACCTCAGCCTCCCAACGGCGCGGGATTACAGGCTGAGCCACCGAGCCCGGCTCCTTAAGGTTTTCAAGTTTGTTTCCATACAAGTGTACATCATAGTGTCTAATGATCTTTTGTATTTCTTCAGGGTCAGATGTGACTTCATCTTTTGTGTTTCTGATTGTATTTATTTGGGCTTTTTCTCTCTTTTTCTTGGCCAGTCTAGCTAAGGGACCATCGATCTTGTTTATCCTTTCAAAGAACCAGCTTTTTGTATTATCTTCTTGTTTTTTATGTCCCAGATTTGGGCTTTTATTTTGGTGATCTGGATTCTTCTACTGAAGTTAGGATTTTGGTGGTCTTGCTTTTCCAACTTCCTTAGGTGACTTGCTAGGCTCTTAATTTGTGATTCTTCTATTTTCTTCATGTGCATTTGTAGAGGTATGAATTCCCCTCTTACTACAGCTTTCATGGTATCCCAGAGATTTGGGTAAGATATTTCTTCATTTTCATTTGTTTCCAGGTATCTTTTGATCTCTATTTTGATTTCATCATTGACCCAGGAGTTGTTTGGCATCATGCTGTTTAGTGTCCATGTCTTTGTGGGTTTTGGGGGAAACTTGTTGGTGTTGATGTTTATTTTTATTCCACTGTGGTCCAAGAAGATGTATGGCAAAATTTCAGTCTTTTGAAACTTGTTTATTCTTGATTTATGGCCAAGGATGTGGTTGATCTTAGAATATGTTTCATGTGGTGATGTCTAGAATGTATATTCTGTGGTCATTGGGTGGAGTATTCTGTAGTTTTCAATTAAGTCCATTTGGTCCTGATCTCATTGCTGATTTTTTGTCCTGATGATCTGTCTAGGGTCATGAGTGGGGTATTAAAGTTCCCAGATATGATAGTGTTAGAGTCAATATCTCTTTTGAGTTTACCTAGAAGCTGCTTTATGAAAGTTGGTGCTCCTATGTTGGGTGCATATATGTTTAGGATGGATATTTCTTGTTGATGGATTGAACCTTTTATCAATATGTAGTCGCCTTCTGCATCTTTTTAAATTTTTGATAACTTAAAGGATATTTGTCTGAGATTAAGATCATGACTCCTCCTTTCTTTTGTGTTCCGTTCACCTGAAATTTTGCTTCCCAGTCTCTTACTTTGAGTTTGTGAGTGTCCTTTCTAGTGAGATGAGTCTCTTGGAGGCAATATGTTGCCTGGTGATATTTTATCCATTTTGCCATTCTATGTCTTTTCAGTGGTGCATTTAGTCCATTCACACTTAGGCTAATTATTGAAATGTGAGAGTTGATCCCTGTCATGAGGGTCTTATAGAGTTGTTGTTCCTGTTTGTTTATTGTCTTTCTTTTGGTATTTTTGTTGTTTCATGTGTGTTTTTAACCTTTTTCCTGTACTCTTGTGAGGAACATTGTTGTTCTTTTTTTCTTTTCTTCTGTGTTTAATACTTTCTTAAGTGTTTCTTGTAGAGGTGGTCTGGTCGCAGTGTAAGATCTTAGGGATTGGATATCTGGGAAAGATTTTAATTCTCTCTCACTGATGAAGCTTAGCTTGGCTGGGTAGGTAATACTTGGCTGAAATATTTTATCTTTTAGAACTTTGAAGATAGGGCTCCAAGCTCTCCTAGCCTCAAGGATTTCTGCAGATAAATCTGCTGCTATTCAAATTGGTCTTCCATGATAGGTAATCTGACCTTTTTCTCTTACTGTCTTTAAGATTTTTTCTTTTATACCTACTTTGTTTAGGCAAATTATTATGTGTCTGGGAGTTCTTCTTCTCATTTGTTGTCTTACAGGGGTTCTCTGAATCTCTTTAATCTCTTTTGTTTGAATTTTTGCATCATTGATGAGATGAGGGAAGTTTTCTTGAATAATTCCATCGAATGTTTGTTCCAGGGTGGTCTCTGTCTCTCTTTCTGCCTCCAGAAGTCCAATTACTCTTAGGTTCGGTCTCTTGAAGTAATCACTCATCTCTTGAAAGTTTTGTTCTGTCTTTTTAAGCTTCTTTTCTATGTTTTTGACAGTTTGGGCTAGTTCTGTATTTTGGTCCTCAAGCTCTGAGATTCTTTCTTCTGCTTAGCTAATTCTGCTTTCCATGCTTATCAGTTTGTTATTTATTTCATTCACAGTATTCTTTACTACTGTTATCTCAGTTATCAACTCCTTCCTAGTTTCCTCCTGTCTCTCCTCAATTCTTTTAAATTTCTCTATTAATGTCTTGATATCTGGGTTTGTAGTTTGAGACCAGTAATTCTTGGGGCTTTTCATCGTTTGCATTCCAATATCTGTTTTCTCAGTGTCTGACCTCCCAGGGGTCTGTGAGAGACTCATATTTTTCTTTTGGTTTTTCTTCATTTGTGTAGATTTTTCTCTTTCCCTTTACCTCCCCTTCTTTAATTTTTCTTTTTGTTCAATCTCCTGTTCTTCCTTATGAGGATCCTCTGGCTTTGTTCACTTTTGAGGCTTGACTGTAGGTTGGGGGCTGTACTTTTTGCAGTTTTGAGATGTAATTGAGGGGGAAGCTGTGATTCCAAATCTATCTGCAGCTCTCAGTACCCACTGACAGGTGTATGGGCACCCTGGAACCCACTTCCCACTGCCTTACAATCTGTCCATGCAGTGGAGTTTAGGTTTGCTCCCTGGAACAAAAGGAAGTAAGAAAAAGGAAAATAATGGAAGAAGGGGGAGAGGGTCAAGAGGAAGTTGGAGAGAGAGAAGAGTAAGAGGAAAAACAGGCATACATACTAACTAATGAATGAAAAGAGACACAAGGCCAGAAAAGAGTAAAAAACAGAAAAGCAAAGAAAATTCCCTAAAGCATACCATTAATCACACAAAGTTCAATAAAATCATGTCTTTTGATGGGTTCTTCCCCAACACAAAGGTAGTCTAAATCAAAAAGCAAACAAAAGCGAACAAAATAGTCAAAACAATAAAGTAAATAATCAAAATAAGAAAACAGACTATCTCTGGAGTCTTTCCTGAGTGTCTAAAGTCTCTTCAGCTCTGATCTTGAGCCCCTCCCCTTTGCTCTCATTGCAGGCAAACAGGGTTATTCATAGCTTGGGTCAGTTCCCTTGGTTTGCTGCCTGACAGGTCTGCTACACAGAACTGAGTTGTTAGTGTCTGATTCAGTGCAGGGGAGGGGCTTCTGTCTCTTGTTTTGGCGCACTTACCTTAGAAAACAAGGTGGAGGCTGCATGGAGATGGGTGGGGCAATGCGAATCTCTGCCTGGCAAATGGCTGTGGTGGGCAGCTCCTCTTTCGCAGATCCTTCTCTCCATTTGTTGGGGCCCCAACTGGTCAGCTATGATGATGGGTGACGATGGTGTGTGTCTGGCATCAGGCACTGGGAATCATGGAGGTAACTGGGCACTGTAGCTTGGTGTGCCATGGGCAGCTTGAGATGGAGGAGTGAGCTGGGAATTCCCTGGGGCTGAAGCCAAGAGCCTCAATGACAGTGACTGTTCAGTACCTGGTGACCACCACAGCGGCAATCCCCTGCAGAGGTCATAGTGCTATGCAGGCAGTTTGCTGCATGGGACTGATTATAGCAGCCACCCCCCATGTAGGCAGCAGCCGCAGGGCGTGTGGAACTGCCCTCAGGAGCCACCCTTTGTGGAGGTCTTTAGTTCAACTTGTCCCGTCGCCATCTTGCCGAGCATCCCTGAGCATTGTTTTAAGATGGCCATTTGTATATCTTCTTGATAATTTTTGTTCAAATCCTTTGCTTATTTTAAAATCAAGTTATTTGTTTTCTTGCTATTGACTTGAGTTTCTTATATATTTTCTATTACCCCTTATCACATGTATGGTTTGCAAATATGTTCCTCCATTGTCTCTTCATTCTGTTGATTGTTTCTTTTTCTGTGTGGAAGTTTTTTATTTTGATGCAATCCCACTTTCAATTTTTGCTTTTGTTGTCTGTGCTTTTGAAGTCATATCCAAGAAATGAATGCCCAAGCCAATGTCAAAAAGTTTTTTCCCTATTTTTTTCTGGTAGTTTTACAATTTCTTGTTTTATGCAAGTATTTAACACCTTTTGAGTTGATTTTTACATATGGTGTGATATATGGTGTGAAGTATGAGTTCAGTTTTAGCCTTTTGCATGTAGATATTCAGTTTTCCCATCAGCATTTTTTGAAGAGACTATCTTTACCAATTCTATGTTCTTAGTTCCTTTGCCAAAGATAAGTTGGCTGTATATGTGTAGGTTAATTTCCTGACTCTGCATACTATTCTCTGTATGTCTGTTTTTGTGCCAGTACCCTACTCTTTTGATTATTATAGGTCTGTAGTATATTTTGAAATCAGGTAATGTAATGCCTTCAGCTTTGTTCTTTTTATTCAATATTGTTTTGTCTATTTGGGGTATTTTTGTTTCCACATGAACTTTAGAATTGTTTTTCTATTTATGTGAAAAATGACATTTGAATTTTGACAGGTATTGCACTGAATGTGTAATTTGCTTTGGGTTGTATGGACATGTTAGCAATATTATTTAATTCAATGCAAGAACATAAAATATTTTTGCATTCATTTGTACCTTTTTAAAATTTTTAAATCAATAATTACAGTTTTCAGTGTATAGATCTTTCACCTCATTGGATAATTTTATTTCTAAGTATTTTTTATGCTATTGTAAATGGAATTTTTTTCTTAAATTCTCTTTTGGATAGTTTATTGTTGTGTATAGAAACAACTGGGCTAGGCGTGGTGGCTCAGCCTGTAATCCCAGCACTTTGGGGGGCTGAGGTGAGGGAGTTGCATGCTTGATGAGACTTTGTATCTACAATAAATAAAAAATTAGCTGGACTTGGTACCATGTGCCTGTAGTTCCGGCTACTTGAAAGGCTGAGGTGGAAGGCTTGCCGGCGCCCAGTGGGTCAACACTGGGGTGGCTGTGAGCATGCCACTGCACTTCTGCCTGGGCGATGAAGAGAAACTTCAATTCAAAAAAAAAAAAGAAACACAATTGATTTTTGCATGTGCTTTTGTAACCTACAACTTTAAAGAATTTGTTTATTACTTCTAACATGATTTGGGTGGAGTCTTTAGGGTTTGCTATATAAAAGATGATGTCAACTACAAGCAGAGACAATTTAATATCTTTCTTTCTGAAGAAAAGCTTACAGTTTTCACCATTTTTCATGATATAAGCTGTGGTCTTGTCATATATGGCCTTACTATATTGAGGTATATCCCTTCTATATGTAATTTGTTGAGAGTTTTTATCTGGAAAAGATGCTGAATTTTCAAACATTTTTTCTGCATTGAGACGATCATGTGGTTTTTATCTTTCTTTTTGTTAATGTGATCACATATATTGATTTGCATATGTTGTGTTTCCTTCAATCCCAAAGATAAATCCTACTTGATCATGATGTAAAAGCTTTTTAATGTGTTTTAAATTCAATGTGCTAGCATTTTGATGAGGATTTCTGCATCTATATTGGTCAGGGATATTGGCTTATAATTTTCTTTTCTTAGGATTGGCAGTAGTGGAAAACTGCTGGGAGGGGGGCGGGGAAGTGGGATTGGCAATAGTGGGAATCTTCCTGGTGAAGGGGAGTATACCTCATCAACAAGGGTACCTACATAATGAACATTTGTATACCTAACCCTGAACTGTACCTCATATCTTTAAAATAAAATTAAAAATTAAAAAAAAAATTTTTCTTTTCTTGTAGTGTCCTTGTCTGGCTTTGTTTTGAGGATGGCAATAGCCTTGTAAAATGAATTTGCAAATGTTTTCTCTGGTTCTATTTTTTGGAAGAGTTTAAGAAGAATTGGTATTACTTCTCCTTTAAATGCTTGTTAGAATTCAGCTGTGACGACATCTGGTCCTGGGCTTTGCTTTGTTGGAAGATTTTAAATTTCTACTTCAATTTCTGTATTATTATTAGCCTGTTCAGGCTTTTTATTTGTTCTTGACTTGATTTTTGTATGTTGTGTGTTTATAGGAATTAATTCATTCCCTCTAGGTTAGTTAATTTGTTGACATATAATTGTTCATGATAGTCCCTTATGATTCTTTTTATTTCTGAGTCATTCATTGTAATATCTTCTCTCTCCCTCTTTTTTTTAAACTTCTTTTTAAATGCAGGTATTTATTTCTATAAACTTCCCTCTTTGAACTGTTTTTGCTGCATCTCATTGGTTTTGGTATGTTGTGCTTTCATTTTCATTTCTCTCAAGATATCTTTTTAAAAAAAAATTTATTTTAAATATGTGAAGTACAATTCAGGGTTAGGTATACAAATGTTCATTATGCAGTTACCCTTGCTGATGAGGTATACTCCCCTTCTCCAGTGTCAGGCTGGACTCAGTGGCCCCCAGGCTGCTAACTGACCCATGTGGATCCAGATTGCCAGTCCTTCCAGATGCTCTAGACTAGTACCTATGGCCTCAAGCACCAGGCCTATCCCCATGTACATAGCAATAGACACTTCTCCATGGTGCCAAGCTCACCCTAGGACCATGTCAATCCCTGTGGACTTCGGCTTAAGAACTGCCCAGTGCCAGGTTACCGTCTGTGAATACAGGTTGTAGACCCATCTGCGTGAACACTGTCACCAGGTCCACTCTTGTAGACCACAGTGCCGTGTTGGCTTTTGTAAACATGGATGCAGCTTCAGACACAGCCCAGTGGACCCAGGGGAGTGTGCCTGGAGCCTGATTCTGTGAGAATTGGCCTTGCGCTGGGGTTCACTAGTTTGGTGCCAGGGTTCACAGCTTGGTTGAATATTCACTTTATTCCACTTCGCCCATGTGGAGGGTATCTCTCCCCACACTCTGCTACCCAGGCATGGGTGGCAGGTGATGCAGATATTGTGAAACCGTCCTTCCTACCCTCTTCAATGTGTCTTTTCTTATTTTGGCACCACACCCAGATGATGTAACTTGCACCTGAATTCTTTAGTTCTTGTAAAGGTATTTTCATGTGTGGATGGTTGTTAAAATTTGATATTACTACAAGGGAAATCACTGAAAACTCCTATTCCATTATCTAGCTGATATCCTCTGTCTCCTTATTAACAACACAAAACAGTGATTAAATTAATCTGTCAGGAGATTTTGGGCCCTCTGGTACCCTGGATTTGGAACAGACTTCATTTCTTTCTGCAGGAATGCTCAGAGTCATTCTTTCTTTGTTGTGAATATAATATTCTATGTTTATCTTTTCAGGAAAGTTTATGCCAAATACATTTTTCTTTGTCATTAGCACTGGTTGCAAAACATTCTCTATATTTGTTGTGTTATGGAAAACTAGCTTCAGGTTTTGAATTCACTTAAACCCGTAGGATTTTGGCATACGTCTTTCTTTTGACATGGTCAAGGGTAAGAGTGAAAGAAGGCAGTGAATTAGACACTGAGAAGTTTTTTAGTTTGAGATTAGATTAATCACCCTAAAAAGATCTTTTGTTTCCTCAAATGACATATTGTGTAACCAATGTTTTCCCATATCCAAACTCTCCTAGTGTCCCCCAAGTCTGATTTGCCTGGACTGACATTCAATTCAGTTAAATGCACTCACTAACTAGTCTAGTCATTCATTTTACACACACACATGCACACACATGCACATATGCTAGGTCCAATTGTAGGTGCTGGGGATTTAGCAGTGAACAAATTCAACAACTAGTTATTGAGAAGTCATAGGAAAGACTGCGTTAAGTGAAGCACTGTGCTAGCATCTGCTGATTTTCTAAGACGCGTGTGTCCATGTATGGAGAAAGATGACAGTGGAGAGGGGAGACATTAAGACAAATGCAGGCATCGCTGTTGTGCAGGGCAAAACATTAAGTGACCCCAGAAGGAATCTGAGTGGCCATAGTGACTCAAAGCAGAGAGAAAAGATATCCAAGTAGAGTAAATTAGGAAAGCCTTAAAGGGGGAGGTGGCATCTGAGATGGGTTTAAAGAATACTTCCTGATTCTTTTCTCTCAATTTCAAACTTGTTCTTTTATGCTCTGCTTTATGATGCTGAGGCTGGAACTCTGCAAACCTCATTCTGCTTTGCTAGTTTCTTTTTGTCTGGGGTGTTGCAAAGTCTAGAAAATAAGTAATTTCCTCCTTCCGGGTTGCTTTCTGTTCCTATTAGTATTGTAGAAAAATGTGTTCACCCCGGCAGCCATGCTGGTGCTGTAGCTAGTGCCAGTGTTCAGTTGTTCACAAACTCCTAGAACCAGTTTCTTCAGGCGACCTCAGAGAGACCAGCACCAGCCAGCTAGCATTCTCGTCTGAGATGAGATCCCCATTTGGCAAGTGCCTTCTACACCTCTAAGACGTCATAATCCCAAAGTATTTCTTATGTCCCTTCAGGCCTAGAAGCAATAGATCCTTCTGTAGTTACTACCTCTGTGATACTCTGTTTTCTTTTTCACTCCCAGGATTCTCAAAATACTTTTAAATATTATATCCTGTATGTTAAAATAACTTGTAAGGTTTCTCTTTTCTGAAAACACCCTGACTAATACAGTTGGTAGCAGGAATGGTCCAAGGAAATAGACAGTCAAAAACGAGACATTGGGATTGGTTTGGTCATGTTCTTGGACTTGAACACAGTGGTGATCTCCTTAAAAATTGTGAACTGAGATGCAGTAACCTGTGCATGTAATAGCATCACAGCTAGCCATACTGTCACCTACATTTGATCGAGAGGAAGTACCTGCTAAAGCAAGTCTCTTGAAGGAGCAAGTGGTTGCTGTGCTTCCTGTATGATGAAACTGATGACTACAAGGTCAGTGGGAGGGATGATTACTTGTGAGTGCACTGAAGCACTTGAAAAAGATGAAAACTCAGGTTTATAGGCTCTCAGCTCTGGTCATGCCAGAGAGCCAGAGGGCTCCTGATGTGGACATAAAATAATATTTTATTTCTAACAGCTTCAGAGCCAAACTTGTGAAAATAAGAACACATTTTAATTTTCAAAATTACAACATATGCTGAACAGCCACCCTCATCGTTTTTCAAAGAAGCTAAGAATCTTAAACTTTTGAATCACTTTGATCTTTTCTTGCTAGTGGAAGCAACACACTATTCCGTGTCTGAAGATGCTAAAAAATCTTGTAATAACATCACCTGTGGCCATTATTTTGCAAAACGATGGTTATTCTCAAGATCTACACCAAGCTACTCTTTGTTGCCGTTAGACTCATGACCAGAGTTAGATATCAGCATACCCCAGGAGAACAAGTAAAAATTCTGACCCAGGAGAAAATAATTTAGATTTATGATGAATTTGAAAATGCCTGGATACTAGACAGGGTGATGATCATAAATATATACATGAGGATGGGCTTATTCAGGGGGCAAACTATAAATTATATAGTTTGTCTAGAACAGAGTTACAGGTAAGTCTGAAAAGCTAGGTTAAGCCATATTGGGAGGCTCCTTGCATGTGGCTCACTCTTAGGGTTGCGGAGGTGTGAAGACCCATTAAAGAATTCTGAACAAGAGTAATGTGCTTAGAGACTCACTTCAGGAAGATAAAACTGACAATGTTACAGGATGGACTATGACAGGGAAACTTATGGCTAGTTGGCCAGTTAGAGGCCTATTTCAATAGTCTAGGAAATAATAATAGATAGGGGCATGGTGGCATGTTCTGGTAATCCCTGCTACTCTGGAGGCTAAGGTGGGAGGATCTCTTGAGCCCAGGAGTTTGAGGCTGTAGTGAAATATGATCGGGCCATTTCATTCCAGCCTGGGTGACCTGTTATAAAGAAACAAAACTGAAACAAAAATGAACAAACAAAAAACACAGTCAGAAATATCAAAATAGACAAGTGGGAATACATAAAAATTTAAAAAATAATGAGAGTCAAGGTCTCACCAAGTTGCCCAGGCCGGTCTCGAACCTGTGGACTCAGGTAATCCTCTCACCTCAGCCTCCCAAAGTGCTGGGATTATAGGTATGAGCCACCACGCCCGGCCTAAAATAGAAGTTTTTTTGAATTACTTTCCTGTTCAATCCCCAGGTGCTAGAATGGACCCTATTGCCTAATGGGCACTCAAAAACTGCTGGTAGCAACTTTTAAATTAGAAAACATGATAATTATTCTGGAGCTGAAAACACTGTACTCTGGTTTGTATATGATTTGTTTGGCCTCACCCAGTCTCATGTTGACATTTGGTCCCCAAGGTTGGCAGTAGAGCCTTGTGTGAGGTGTTTGGACTTTGGGAGTGGAACTTTCATGCAGGGCTTGGTGCTGTTCTCGAAGGAGTGAATGAGTTCTCACTCTTAGTTCCCGTGAGAACTGATTGTTAAAAACAGTCTGACACCTCCTTCTGTCTCTGTTGCCTCCTGTCTCCCGAAGTGATCGTTGTCCACATCAGCTCCTCTTCCACTTCCCTCATGAATGGAAGCAGTCTTCTCAGAAGGTGATGTTGGCGCCATGCTTCTTGTACAGCTTCATAACCGTGAGCCAAATAAACCTCTTTTCTTTACAAGTTACCTAGTCTTAGGCATTCCTTCACAGCAAGACAAATGGACCGTGACACATTTGTCTTTTGCTGCAGAGCAGTAGTCTGAAAAATAAACAGACCATGTCACTAACTCTATTATCTATTTAGTTAATGTTTCACAGGAAGAAGACTGATTGAAAGGAGGCTGGGAACAAACAACATGGAACACTGACAGGAGTATTGTTATCTGACAGGATGCAAGGGACACAGTGAAATTTGGATAACAATTTGCCATTATTTTCTTGGAAATTTTCCAGGAAATTGTAGTTATCTTTAAAGGCTCTAGGCCTGAAATTCGTCATTCAGAGCCCTGTTTGATGTACATAAGCTTGAGAGAGGAAGGTTAATAATTGTCAGCTGTGCCTTCACAAAGATAAATTTCAATCTGCTGACTTGGTGCCCCTGATCCCTGAATAATCCACATCAAGGTAGAAGATGTACACCAGTCAGCTGTAGGGTCTGAAGGATGAACAGACCCTTCAGACCCTTCAGAAGTGAGTCTTTGTTTTGATAATATTTGCATCCGATATGAGCTCGGCACCTGTCTCCTCACCAAGCCTTTGGTAAATCCCACTGGCCTGGTTCCTTCTGGTGGCTGTGGGAAGTTGCAGGTCTCCCATTACAGGGAGCACAGTTGACCAATGGACCCAAGCTGCTCATTGCTTGCTGCTTTTGTACTGAGGTTGTACTTGTTCAGGCTATTCTCAGCCAATGACTGAGTGCGGCAGGGATACTAAACAGGGCCTGTTCTTGTAGACATAGTACTCCTCTGCTGCCCAACTTCAGAGCGGGAGCTCCCCTACAACCTTGAATCCATTCTTAGATGGTTTGGTAGGCTAGAATACTTCCATTCAACTCTGTTCTCCTTTCTTTTTTGCTTGAGGGTCAGACTTGCACCTCTATCTGACAGCTCTCCCTGTCTTTTCCAGCTCCATCTCTATTGTCTTTCACAGGTATTCTCCTAATAAAATCCTTTCTTGTTTCATCCTATCTTGGCACATGCTCCTTGGAGAACTGTTCTTAGAGAACACATCCATTCTCTGTGACTTGACTTACCGACTTATCAGACTATGCTGATCTCCTGGCCACTTGTCTAGGGCTCTGGTATCCTGTCTGGCTCTTGGGAGTATTCCCTCTTCTAAAGTTGTCAGTTAGATCTTGTCTTCATGCCATCTGCTTATGATTGGAGTTGTACTTCAATGTGTGGACTATGTAGAATCACAGTGCTCTTCTAGAACCATCTGCAAGACTTTTACTATTGCTGTGAGCTAGGAGCTCACCACCTTGTTTTCATTGTTGCTATGATCAAGAAACCAAGAAACACATCAACTTTTCTTCCTCTTAGATGTTAGCTATGAGTAGACTCAAGTTGGACACTAGAATTTTTACCACTGGTCACCTTTCTATAGTGGTCATAAGCCTGTGGACTGCATACTTTGGACTTTGTTTCCTCCCACACTGGCCTGCAGTGGAGATACTAGTTTGAGCAGGTTAAGTTGCATAAGCCAGTGGCCTGCATGATTTTGGGCTTCATTCCCTTCCACACTGGCCTGCAGTTGAGGTACCAGTTTCCCGTATACCAAAATTTAGAGTGCCAGTTACCTATGTGAGATGTTGAAGTGTACTCCCTTCAGGAAATGTGATATTTTTAGCTGTTTTCAGTCATTCATAACTGGAGTGAAATATAGATCCTTTTTTGAGATTAGTGTGAAGACAGAAGAAATGTGAAGGCAATAGATATTTGGAGGACATGAATATATTATGAAGAGCACAAAAGCATAAAGGGACAACTGGCAACTTCAAAGCAAACCTCATTGCAACCATAGTTTTTCCTACTGCCAAACAGTGCCTTGGACTTCCTGCATATCTGTATCATGGACTCAATAGAGACAGAATCAAAACCTCTATTTGTTAAATACTAATACAGCTACACAACAAACAATGGCTATACATTTTCATGTGAGGGGAACAGCATTACAACTTAATCCTTTTAGCAACTGGAGATGGGTGATTATCTTGACCAGCTTGTTTCCAACTTAGAAAGCTCTTTATCTTCAGGATTTCACTCACAGTTAAATCTGGTAACCACGTTTGTGAGAAAAGTTGTAAATACAGTAGGTATAAAAGTTTGTAGAAAAAGGTTTGAGTAGTGTAGATGCCATCACAGAATTAGAGGGGGTAGTCAGAAACTCTTTTGTTAAACAGTGTTATTTTAACCAAGAGAGCTGTCAATAGAGAGCGGAGTTTCTAGATTATAGGTGCTTCCCTACTATGTCTTGTCATGAGATTAGCCAGTGCTTTGCAAGGAACTGGAAGTTCCCTAGCTCTGCCACTGCGTCTTTGTGTATTTACTTCTTTATCTGTAATATGGGCATAGAGTATTTTCTGATAAGCTAACTGCCATTACTGAAAAGAGGATGATGAAATAAATGTGAGAGCACTTGTAGAAGAATGATGTGTTCTACAAGTACAAGGTTATGCTACCTGTATAGAGATGGTGAAAATAGTTAACCAGGGCAACCATGAACCTCTAGACTTTATGCAGCAAGTGAATTAGCCTCATGCCTCTGTAACATGGGTTTCTTTTTATTAGTTGACTGTTAACCCTATTATAACTTCAAAATAGGTAATATCCTCTTATCTCAGTTCATTTGGGCGGCTATTACAAAATACGACAACTAGAGTAACTTAACAACAATTTATTTCTCACAGTTCTTGAGACTGGAAGTCTGAGATCAGGCACCAGCAGAGGAAGGCTCTTGGTGAGGACCTTTTTCCTGGCTTATGGTCTCTTTGTGTCCTTACACGATGAAGGACAGCCAGGTAGCTCTCCGGCTTCTTTCTATCAGAGCACTGATCCTGTTCACGAGGTCCAACCCTCATGATCGAATTACCTCTCAAAGGCCCCACCTCCAAATACCATCATGCTGGGATTAGGTTTTCCACATACACATTTTGGAGGGGCAAAACACTGAGTTCGTTGCACACTGTTTGGGATAACTGTAGTAAAAATGATTGTTTTAGAGAATCTAACTTCCTTTGTCTTTAATGTCTTCCCAGTTTCTTCTATAAATGTAAATGTATGATATAGAGTACAAATTTGACTTAACCTGGCCTATCTCTGGCCTATTTTAAGCATCTTTTTCAAGAACAACAGGTTTGATGTTATAAGGCATTACTTAAGTAAACACATACTATTCGTTGATGTAATATGGATTCTTCTTAATTACTGATATAATTTATTATGTAGGTTGATTTTGATACGATCAATTGTAGTACTTAGCAGCTATAAAAGTAGATTTGCATTGTATTACCCAAATATCAGTAGACATATCATTTTGTATAATAATATAACACAATTTGAGATTAAGTAATAAACAATATTATTTTCTTTACTGAATAAAAATGACTTTAACAGGAACCTGTTAAAGAATTAATTAAATGAATATGTATTAAGAATGTATAAAGATTGTATATTAACATATATAAACACACATATGACATGTAGCCAATATTTATGCACATTTATTTAGTGATTTAATACATATTTATTGGATGTCCACCCCATGCAAGACACACTGAAGGTTCTTAGGATATAGTAAAACAGGCAGAATTTATATTTATACACTAGTTGGGGGGTGAAAAAGGAGGAAATAGACAGTAAACAAGTAAACAAAAGATTTCAGAAAAAAGTGCCAAGAAGGAAATAAAAAAGGACAGATTAAAAGAGGGCTGTGCTCAGCCTTTAAACTCTATTATAAAGCTACAATAATCAAAACAGCCTAGTATTGGTACAAGAACAGGGATATAGACCAATGAAACAGGATAAAGATTCCAGAAGCAAAACCTCAATTTCTCAACCAACTCATCTTCGACAAAGCCTCCCACCACCAATGACTGGGGAGAGGAGACTTATTCAGTAAATGGTGCTGGGAAAACTGACTGACCATATGCAGAAGATTAAAACAAGATCTCCACCTATCACCATACACAAAAATCAACTCTAAATGGATCAAAGATCTAAATGTATAAGAACCTTAGAAAATGAAGGAAATACCCTCACGGAAATCGGAACTGGCATCCAATTCCTGAACAAAACCCAAAACCCACAGGTCATAAGAGAGAAGATAGATAAGTGGGACCTCATTAAACTGACAAGCTTCTGCAAAGCCAAAGAAACCATCAAGAGAGCAGGGAGACAACCCACAGACTGGGAAAAAAATATTTGCCAACTGTATGTCTGACAACAGTCTAACATCTAGGATCTACAAGGAACACAAACATGCCAACAAGCAAAAAACAAACAGCCTCATTACAAAGTGAGCACAAAATATTAATAGACAGTTCTCAAAAGAAGACATACAAACAGCCAACAGATACATGAAAAAATACTCAACCTCACTAGTCACCAAAGAAATGCAAATTAAAACTACACCGAGATACCACCTCACTCCAGTCAGGATGGCTATCATCAATAACTCAAAAAAAAAAAACAAAACATGCTGGAGAGGATGCAGTGAAAAGGGAACACTTCTACACTGTTGGTGGAGTGTAAACTACAACAGCCTCTGTGGAAAACAGTGTGGCGATTCCTAAAAGATCTAAAAATCGACCTTCCATACGACCCCTCAATCCCCCTACTGGGACTATACTCGGGAGTACTCAAATCACCCTATAGAAAAGATACTTGCACACGTATGTTTATCACAGCACTGTTCAGCAAGAACATGGAACCAACCATGCTGCCCATCAAAAGGACTGGATTAAAGAAATGTGGTACATATACATGATGGAATATTACACAGCCATAAAGAAGAACAAAATCATGAACTTCACAGCAACCTGAATGGACTTAGAGTCTATAATACTGAGTGATTTTCACAGAACCAAAGAACTGAGTATTACATGTTCTCACTCATAAGCAGACCTTGAACAATTATAATACTATAAGAAAAGGATTGGCAGTAGCGGAAAACTGCTGGGAGGGGAGCGGGGAAGCAGGATTGGCAGTAGTGGGATTCTGCCTGGGGAAGGGGGGGCACACCTCATCAACAAGGGTACCTGCATAATAAACATTTGTATACCTAATCCTGAATTGTATCTCACACCCTTAAAATTAAAAAAAAATTAAAGAAAAAAAAAGAGGGCTGTGTTGATGTAAACTGAGTGACCAAGGAGGAAACCTCCTTGCTAAGATTGATGAAAACTGAGATCTGAATATAAGAAAATACGAACTTTCTTGATTTGGGGATAAAGTGTGTTAAGCAGAGAGAAAGCAAATGTCACAGTTCTCATTTGAGAATGAGTTTGGTGTGAAATAGTGTGAATTCTTGTGGGAATATGGAAAAGAAGAAAAAGGTATGAAATGAAGTTGAAAGGTGAGGAGGCATCCTGTAGATCATGACAGGACTGTGTATTTTTTTTCTCATGGCAGTTGTCAACCATTGTAAGGGTTTAAGCACAGGAGTGACAAGATCCTAATTGTGTTTGGGGAAGCTCACTCTTGCTGCTGCATAGAAAATGGGATGTTAGAATGCAAAAAAGGAAGCAAGGAAACAACTTGGAAGGCTCTTAGAATTATAGGTAAGAGTTAACAAAGGCTTGGACTAGGATGGAGACTGTGGAGGTAGAAGGAAATGAAAACATTTGCTGATGCTATAGGTAGAAGGGTGGTGAGGTGCTATGGGCTGACTTGTGTCACCCTTAAATTTGTTTTTTTTGTTTTTGAGTTGGAGTCTCACTCTGTCGCCCAGACTGGAGTGCAGTGACCGCTCCCAGCCACCGTAGCCTCGACCTGCTGGGCTCCGGTGATCCTTCCGCCTCAGCCTTCCAAGTAGCCGGAATTACAGGCATGCATTACCACGCCCAGCTGATTTTTTGATTTATTGTAGAGATGAGGTCTCACTGCCCAGGCGGGTCTTGAACCCGCGGGCTCAGGCAATCCACTCACCTCAGCCTCCCAAAGGTGCGGGATTACATGCTGAGCCACCGAGCACGGCTGTCACCCTTAAATTTATACCACCGAGCCCGGCTGTCACCCTTAAATTTATATGTTGAAATCATAACCTCCAAGACTTCAGAATGTGACCCTTTGGAGATAGCATCCTTCAAGAGGTAATTACATTAAAATGAGGTCTTAGGGTGGTCCCTAAGCCAATATGACTGGCTTTTTTTTTTTGTAATAAGAAAAAATTAGGACACAGGCACACACAGAGAGAGACACACGGAGAAGATGCCATCTGCAAGACAGTGAGAAAGGCTTCAGAAGAAACCAACCTTGCTGATACCTTAAACATGGACGTCTAGACTCCAGAATTGTGAGAAAATACATTTCTCTGGCTTAAGTCTGTAGGACTTTGTTATGACAGCTCTGGCTAATGAATAATGAAGCAAATCTAGGACTATGCCTAGGCTTCTGGCTTGAGAAACGGAATATTTAGAGGTCTCATTACCAAATTGAATAAGGTTGCCGAAAGGATAAATTTGAGATTCATATGGGGGTGTTGGTGGTGGAGAAGATTAAGAGGCAAATTTAACAGTTTTATGTTTAAGATGCCTATACTCATGCAAGAAAACAGATCAAGTAGGCAGCGGTATGTATAAGCCTAGAAATTTTATAAATAGTATTGAAATGATTCAAATGAACAAATTTGGACCCTCTCATTTATTCTCAGTCGATTCTTGACGTTAACACAAAGGGCTGTTTGTTTGGCTGTCTCATCTTTCAATGTCAATAAGTTAGATTTTCTAATATTTTGCATTAAAGAAAACAATGTGCTGCATGATTTCTGTGTCTCTAAAAGTCAACAGACCTTGAAAAGATGCAAAAGTTAAAAGTCACCTTGAAGAGCAGTTGTGACATTCTGTGATTGTGATTAAACATCATGAGACACAACTTTGGATTCAAACTCTGCCCCTTCTAAATGAGTGTTCTTGGATCATAATCTCCAAGACTCAGATTTTTCACCAATTTTATAGTGATTCTTGTTAAGGGTGCTTCACATCATTTAAGATATTTTTTGATTTTTCAGAGGCAATTTTTGTTATTGCATGATTGTGTAGTGCTAGTTATTAGAGGCCCTACACAATCCTGCACAATGAATTGTCCTTTATTTCAAATAACTTTTGAAATCCACTGGATGTGTATTTGTAGTTGCAAAACTTGAAAAAATTCTGTAGGTTACAGTTGGAGCTATAGTAATACATCTATGTGTATGTATACATATGTAACATATATACACACACGTATGTGTGTGTATATATATATACATTAAAATTTTGTGTAGGTAGGTTATATTATCTATTAATTCCACTTCAGGACTCTAGGGTGTTACAAAGCATTTGCTATAAAAAGAGGGCTTTGTATCTGACTGCGTTGAGAAACAGCAACCAATACTAAGTTTTTTTTACTTTTATTATTAGTAATCAGGGTTTTTTTTGGGGGGGGGCTGTTGAGTTTCTCATATATTCTGGATGTCAATTCCTTGTCAGTTGAGTAATTTACAAATATTTTCTCCCATTCTGTAGGTTGTCTCTTCACCCTACTGGCTATTTCCGAGACTGTGTGAAAGCTTTTTAGTTTTATATAAACTCATCTGTCTATTTTGACTTTGTTGCCAGTGTTTTTGAGACCTTCTCCACTAAAATCTTTGCCCAGACTAATGTCCTGAGGCATTTATCTTATGTTTTCTTCTAATAGCTTCATAGTTTCAGGTCTTATGTTTAAATCTTTAATATATTTTGAGTTGATTTTTGTATACAGTGAGATAGAGGAGTCTAATTTCATATTTCCACATATGAATATCCAATTTTCCCTGCATTATTTATTGAAGAAACTGTTCCTTTCCCAGTGAATATTCATTAACTTAGGCTGTGTCCATCTTACCTAAGGCAATCTACAAATTCAATGCAATACCCATCAAATTACCAGCAACATTCTTCTCAGACCTAGAAAAAACAACACAAGAATTCATATGGAAACACAAACCTCTAAGAATAGCCAGAACAATCCTCAGCAAAAAAACCAAAGCAGGTGGTATCACATTACCAGACTTCAAACTTTACTATAAAGCTACAATCATCAAAACAGCTTGGTATTGGTACAAGAACAGGCATATAGATCAATGGAATAGAATTGGGATTCCAGAAGCAAAACCTCAATTTCTCAACCAACTCATCTTCGACAAAGCCCCCACCACCTACCACTGGGGAGAGGAGAACCTATTCAGTAAATGATGCTGGGAAAACTGGCTGACCACATGCAGAAGATTAATACAAGACCCCTATCTATCCCCATGCACAAAGGTTAACTCCAAATAGATCAGAGACCTAAATGTAAAACCTCAAAAAATAAGAACCTTAGAAAAAGAAAGAAATACCCTCATGGAAATCGGAACTGGCATCCAATTCCTGAACAAAACCCGAAACCCACAGGTCATAAGAGAGAAGATAGACAAGTGGGACCTTATTAAACTGACAAGCTTCTGCAAAACCAAAGAAACCATCAAGAGAGCAGGGAGATAGCCTACTGACTGGCAAAAAGTATTTGCCAACACCAGGTCTGACAAAGGCTTAACATCCTGGATCTACAAGGAACTCAAACGTGCGGAAAAGAAAAAAACAAACAACCCCATTATAAAATGGGCAAAAGATATGAACAGACACTTCACAAAAGAAGACATCTGAGCAGCCAACAAACACATGAAGAAATGCTCAACCTCACTAATCATCAGGGAAATGCAAATCAAAACCACACTGAGATACCACCTAACTCCAGTCAGAATGGCAATTACCAACAACTCAAAAAATAA
>NW_007249208.1:351678-478360 GCF_000164805.1 Carlito syrichta
ATAACCAAACAAAGGTGAATCAACATCACTTTTTCAGGATTTAAAAAAATCATGGAACTTATCCTGCTTTGCCAGATAAGATAATTTATAGCAGATAAAATATAGAAGTTAGGCTGAGTGTGGTGATTTACTTTTATAATCCCAGTACTTTGGGAGACCAAGGTGGGAGGATTGCTTGAGGACGGAATTTCAAGATCAAGACCAGTCTGAGTAACATAGTGAGACTCTTTCTCTCTCTCTAAAAAAAAAAAAAAAAATTAGCCAAGTATGGTGGATGTGCCCTGTAATCCCAGATATTTCAGAGGCTGGGTGGGAGGATCTCTTTGATCCAGGAATTTGAAACTGCAGTTAGCTATGATCCCACCACTGCACTCCAGCCTGGCTACAGAGCAAGACCTTGTCAATAAAAAATATATATATATAGAATTTAGTGAAAGCCAGAGTCCTCTGGAAAGCCAACAGTTCCTGAATGCAACTGAGAATGTGGACTATTCAGAAGTCACCAAGGATGTACGAAACCCCTGGGAGATCAGATCTGAGTTGAACTGCCCCAGAATTTCAGACTCACATAGGTTTATAGAGTTCTCTGAAACCAAGATCAAAATATGCTTTTATGTCCAAAGATACTTCAAATTTAGGATGATTTCTTTGACAATCTTGGAATCACTTTGAACGAGATTAGAACTTCCAACCCAGATATGATTGGTCAAGACCTACAATGACTTGCTTCATTTTCCAATCCGAAAGTCCCTCAGAAAGGGTCACTTGAACAGCTTTGTAGACACGAGCTGGTTCCAGACTTTAGAACTTGTCTTGTCTTTGGGCAGGTTAAGAGATTGATAAAAAAAAAATGCTCCAAAGTCCACTAGCTACTGCTGTTGGATGGCTTGTAACCAGTCTCTCTGTCTTGGACTCTGGTTCTACAAAGCTAGGCTGTTTGCCTTGTCTCCTATTTCCCCCAAAACCAAGCCTCTGCCTTGTACATCAACTCCCTCTTAGCCTGCTTACTTTTCTCCGGAACTCAACCATTGTCCTCACAAAGTGTCCCACCCTTCCTTTATTGTCAGTCTCCTTGGGCCTGAACCCTAAGTGGAACCCTGAGTGGAATTTCACACTTTACCTTCCTGGCTACTTGGTCTTACGATCTGCATCTGCACACAAATGTATTCAAGCCTTAGTGTGACTCTGATCCCAGCGCCTGCTGCTGGAGGATACTGCCTGCCTTCCTTGCCTCATCCCAATCAAGTTTGTTGAATTCCTTTCATTTTTTAAATATAGGAACTCAGTATTCTTAGAGATTGACCATTTAGATCACCTAGTACTTCCTGCCTCTCATGATCTGTGACTTGTCTTTCTCTAACATATCACAGGGAAGAAAACCGTAACAGAAAAGCCAATGCCTTTCCAGCAATCATATTTTCCATGACTGTAGATATCAGTAGCTGGCTGGATAATGGCTTGTAAGCATCTTTTACCTTTCAAGCAATTTAATTCTATTGAGTTTTGAAATCATACTTTTATAGACTGTCATGTACTTAAGAGTAAGTCTAACGAATGACTTAGGTTAAATGTCAGTTAGAAGAGACTATAAGTCACAAAAAAACCCTCTAATAATATATTGCATTATTACATATGATAATCCAATACAATGCACTTTAAATTGCTTATAAAATGTAATGTCAAAGAATATAGAATTACAGAGTTTCAAAATTGGATGGGATCCTTGTTATTAGGATAATTATTTTCACAAAGACAAAAAGTTATTCTCAGTAACATTCATTTTCTCCTGCAACAAGTTTGTTGACCTACCCTTTATTACCTGTGCTGCCCAGAGGGCCTGGAGGTCAGCAGTGGGAATGGTAGCCCCAAGGGACTGAATAAGGTCAATCACTGCCAAGGTTGACTTCTCCAGGAGAGGAGGAAAGGTGCCTTTAAACAAGGTGACCTCATTGTCTCTGCTTTTGATGATGGAGTCATCAAGGAAGGGGTAGGCATAATCATAGCCTGTTGCAAAAATGACACAGTCAGTGGCCTCAAGCACGGTTCCGTCCTCAAAAATGGCTGAGGTCTCTGAACTCCTTCACATTAGGCTTAATGGATACGGGGCCACACAGAATACAAGCTGGGAGCTGGTCATTGAACACAGTCTCCTTCTTCAGGATTCTGTATGAAAAACAGAGACAATTATTAGGACTGTGATACTTTCCTTTTGTTTTATTGAACCATATACAAATTGATAAGGAAGGAGAACACTACCCAAGATTTTTTTCTGAGCCATGGAGCATAGTATGGCTGAAGAACAATATTGATGCTAGACAGTATTGTGAAGTAGAAGTTGCCATTGGCTGGCCCCATCTCTATTTTCTGTGATCTTTCTCTTCTATTCCATGGATCTCTTTCTAAATCCCAGAATAAACACAGTCCCCTCTTAAAGCCTATTTCAGAAAAAAATCCTAGAGTAACAGTACCTGAGTATCTGAATATTTTTTAACTTATTAACTATGAGCCTTGAGAAGATTAAGGTTTCTTAAATTCTTGATGCCTCATCAGGAATGGCAATAACATTTGTACCTATCTCATAAGGTCACAGGGAGATGTAAATGGTATAAACAATTTTTGCACAATCTCTATCAAATGCAGAGTGCTCAAAAATGTTAGCTGCTGTTCTCAATATAGTATAATGTAAGCTGGTCATCATAATGTAGAAAAGAGCGAATAGGAGGAGGAAGATTAAGGGTGGGAAAGCTGCCACCAAGCTCTCCAGAGACAAAGGATAAACCCTGTGTAGACAAAGGCACAAGTCAGGAGAGGGAATGTAAATAAGACCAGAAGAAGAGGGTAGCCAGCTTGAGGCTCTGGCCACTGCAAGTCTGGGCAGAGAGAGCTTTTGACTATTTTCTATATAGTAATATCTCCAGTGGAAGCAGCTAAATCTGAACTTAGAGATGAACGTGGACGAAGTTGAAGGAAAGGATGTTGTTCTTTATGGCTGTGGGAACTGGAGAGACAGCTACAGGCAGATTCTACTGGCAAAGAAACTGAATCAGATGATGAGATGATTAGAATCCTGGCTGGAAAAATGCTGAACTCCACTGTGCTTATTACCTGCCATTTATTTTAACTCACTGCCATCAGGTTTTCACCCCCACTACACATTGAAACTGCTCTTATCAATGCCATCAGAATCAAGCTGCCAGATCCAGTGGTACATGCTTATTTCTCATTTTACTCAAGTTAGTAGCATTTAACATAGTTGATGGCTTCCTCCTTCTTGAAACCCTGTTTTCATTTTGCTTCTAGGTCATCACTCTCTCTTGCTTCCTTTGCTACCTACCTGGTCATTCTTTCTGCTTCCTGCTGGTTTCTTCTCTTCCAAACCTCCAAACAATGGCATACTCCAGGACTCGGCCCTTTAGAACTCTTGTTTCCTCCACATACATTCATTCTTCAAGAGATGTCGTCAGTTTCATTTTTTTAAGTACTATCTTCTAATGACTCCAACATTTTAATTTATGGTTTGAACCTCACTCCTGTCTTGTGTTTCCAATTGTTGCTCAACATTCTTCTAACTGAATGTCTAAAAGTAAACTTCTCCTTTGGCAGTCTTCCACATCTCAGTCAATGTCAATCAAAAGTCTTGCTCAGATCAAAAGTCTGGAGACATATTTGATGCCTCTTCTTGATGTTGCATCATTTATCTAGTCTAGTAGAAAATTCTGGTTGGGTTCACCTTCAAGCTATATGCAGAATCTGCTCACTTCTTTATTTGTTGATTTTTTAAAAAACTTTTATTTTTTTTGTAGAGATGGAGTCTTGCTATATTTGCCCTGGCTGTTTTTGAATTCCTGGCCTCAACTGATCCTCTTGCCCTGGTCTCCCAAAATGCTAGGATTATAGGTGTGAGCCACTGTGCCCAGCATCTGACCACTCACTGCTAACAATCTTAGTCCAGGCCACCACCCCTCTCACCTGGCCTTTTTACAATAGCTTCTTAATTTCCTTTTCCTTTCTTTCTTTCCCTGCCTCCCAATGCTGAATGATCACCACAGCAGCCAGGGTAATCTCATTCATGCCAACCTAGGTCTTACCATTAATTTGTTCAGAAACCTGCTATGGTTTCCTGTTGCTTTCTGAGTGAAAGTCAGAATCCTCACAATCGTCTCTAAGACCCAACGCTGTTGGGCTGTTTGTATGTCTGTGATTCCATCTCCTGGTGCTCTCCTTTCAACCTCTTTTTTCCAGGAAAAGAAGCCCATTGCTGTTTGTGATCATACCAACCATGCCTGTGAGGAGGTGCTGCCTCCATTGTATTCTCTGTTTGGGACACCTTTCCTGAAAGATCCTTGTGGCTCTTTTGCGCATCTCCTTTGGACTTTGCTTAAAAGTCTCCTCCTTGTGACCTATTTTGTTTTCTTCTTCAGGGCACACATCATCACATGATCTTCTATTTTTTATTGTTGGTTTCAAACTACTTAGAATGTAGGCTCCATGAGAACAGGAATTTTTGTCTGTTTTGTTCACTACTATACCCATAGGGCTTAACACTGGCATATAATAAATGCTTCATAAATACTTGTCAAATTAATGAATTCACTTTGATGTAAACAATTCATAATTGGGGTTTTTCACCCCATGTCGAAGTCATTTCTTGTGATGCTACTGTCTTAGGGGATGTGGTAGGAAAAAGTGAGGAAGAGACCAAAGACAAAGACACGCATGTGGCATGCGTGTGTTCAGTAGGAGGGCTCCATCCTTGGCTGAGGATGAGTGTTTGGGACAGGGAGCATTCTTCCGCCTTGCTTTACTTAACATTGCTACTATGTGAGAGGCAGTAGAGCAGTGGCTCAAGTGAGGGGCTCTGGAATCAGCAGGTCTGGGTTTGTTTGAAATGCTGCTTCTGATACCTGGCTGTGGGACTGTGGTGATGTTATTAACCACATTGGATCTCATTCCATTTCTAAAATGGGTACTAACAGAACTCTCCTCATAGTTGATGTGAGGATAAAATAATTCATGTCAGAGCCTTAGCAGACTTGCTCTGACATGTATTAAGTGCTTAATTTTGATTATCATTACTCTAGGGACTAATTCCTGAGATGTCACATAACTTTCCAGCTGTGTACACCCAGTAAGGAGTATTGCAAAATAGGAAATCACTCCTGATTTTCGCCATTCTTTGTCTTCTGACATATGGGATGTGATTACTTTACCAATACTTTGATTTGTTTTGGAGTTACAGCACACATTAAGGGTTGCTGACACTGAGATAAAAGTCAGTAGGCATATTATGTTTAACTCCACATTACCCATTTAAAGGCATTAAGCCATAGTTTTCATGCTTGAATTTGGCATTCATCTACTTCATGTACCACCAGTCAGAGATGGCTGTTGGTAACTTGTTCTTGAGGAAAGTTTCAAATCAAGTGATAAACACTATGTCCCAAGGATAGCCATCATCCCAGACCCAGCTCATCACCCAAGAACCACCTTGGTGACCTTAAAGAACACCAATTCAAACATGAACGTAGTGACCATTGGTAAGCAGATATTCTGATATGTTCCTCAGGTGTCCCTTTAGGAATGGATTTATCACCCTAGCTGCTGGGAGTGGGGCCACATGGCACCCTCCAGCTGTCAGCCCTCTTTGGGAGTTGCTTTGGCAGAAGAGAGGGTCTCCCCCAAGGTCTTATACGCTTCATGAGTTTCCTGCTTTTGGTGACTGGTCGACTATAGCTGTATAAAAGCCTAACCCCTCATTTCAACTTAGGGAGATGCCAATGGATCATCTCAGCTACAGAGTCAGGTAAAAGGAAGCTTCCTTTCCTTCCTGCAGAGGAGATGATCCTGAGAGCACTCTCAACTAAATTTCCCAAACTCTAATCTGCATCTCAGGATCAGCCACCTGTTCACACTGTTGCAGGAAAACTTTTATATTTCAATAAAATCTTCTCTGGTATCAGTGACTAATATCTGAATTATAGTCACATTTCCCCTAGTGCTTACTTGACTATTGCTTTCTACAAGCAACTATGATCTCAAATAGGCATTTTGAACTAAATTGCCTGCCACCATCCAGAAAGAACACAAGAAGTTTGGAATCAGAAAACTTTAGGCTCAGGCAACCCCTTCAGGTCCCCTTCCACTGTGGGACCTTTTCTGTCCTCTCAATAAATCCTGCTTGAAAAAAGAATACCTTAGGCTCAAATCCTGGCTCTCCTACTTACTAACAATGTGACTTGGGAAAAAATTTCTTCAACTTCTTTAATCTTGTTTTCTCATTCCTAAAATGGAGAGAATAAGAACCCACCTCATCAAATTGGAGTGAGAATTAATTCAATGTGATAATCTGTGCAACATGGCTAACATTATCTGGCATATAGTATGTGCTCAGTAAATATCAGTTTCCTTTTGCTCTCCTTCTGTTATGTTAATCTTTAGCTGTGTAGTTTTTAGGCTTGCTCTCTCTCTTTCTTTTTCAATAATTTGTATATACAATGCCACTTCAAGACATCTCTTATAAGAGAAGTAAGATGAATAAGAAGAGACTAACGGATCTCTTAAGTTTAGAGTTTCTGAAACTGGTCTTTCGCTTAATCTATTGCATATGCAAATAATCACATATGCAAATACAAATCTCTTAAAGCTATGATTTTGTCATAGGTTTCCTTAGCTCAAGAAACTGAAATGTTTTACCTTTGTTCATGGAAAAATCAAATTTTTTAATCTTGTTATTCAAGTTCTTAAAATATTTGATATAACTTGACTCCAATCTTTCTTTCCTATCTCAATTCATGCAGCTCTTCTGGTCCCTGGAATCAGAAGACTTGGCTTTCAGTGACTTGATCATTAATTTTCTTGATGACTTTCAAGAAAACAATTAACATTCCTGGTCCTCAGTTATCTTTTCTATAAAATGACTTTATAAAAAATCTCAACTACTTTCTTCCCATAAGTAAAATTGCTTATTTGTCTGAAGGTATTTGAGTACCAAAGACAAGGTACAAATTGTTAGTATCAATAACATCCATTCCAAAATCTACAATCTACAATAGTCACATCTGCAGTGCCTATTCCTGTCTTCATGCCTTTCTTTGCTCATGCCATCTTCCCTGCCAAGAACAACCTTTGTCACCTCTTCAATTACATGACTTATATTAATCCTTCCAAGATTTGTTCCTCCTTCATGAGGCCTTCAGCTCTGGAATCACAGAGTTGAATGCCTGGATCGCTCATCTATCCCTTATTCCAGTGACAGTTCTTGTTTCAGAGCAGGAATCATGTCTGTTTTGCTTACTACTTTCTCTCTAGCACCCAAGCCCATGTCTGGCACATAGTCGTATCTCAATAAATAGCTATGGAATAAATGTATGCATGCTTGAATGGGTAAGCTCTGTTTGCTTAAATCTTATTCAGATACTTTAACTTTCTAACAAGCCCAAAAGTAGGGTCTATTTTTGTCTGGTTTACCATTGAGAAACCTGAGACTTGGTGGGATCGAAGGACCTGAACTAGTCTCAGAGTCATAACCTTAACCCTAATCTGCACTAGTTTTAGAGGAATTTATCAGACACGGGAGGCACCAAATATCTTGAAGAAAGAAGGTGGTTGTTGAAACGCTCCTTGCTGAAGTTCTGCCTTTGTGTATCGAGGGATTTAAAACCATGCTTGTTACCTGGGGAGGTTTAGCTATACAAAATGCCACTTAGTTTCACATCAGAGATTCCCCTCTTTCATATTCCACCTTTTGAATAGCAAAAGCTCTTTCTGTCTCTTTAAAGACAGTCTCCTGAGTGCCTAGGGCGTGGTGCCTGCTTGGCTATGTGACTGAGTTCCGTGGCAATGTCACAGCCCGAATTCCCCAGGCCGATCACCAGGACCCGCTTTCCCTGGAATATGCCAGGTTCCTTATAGTCCCTGCTGTGGAAGCATTTGCCTTTAAAATGTTTTAATCCTGAGTAAAAAGTGGGAAACGTGAATTTTAAAGATGTAGGGTACTATTCAGGGTTAAGTATGTAAATATTCATTACACAGGTACCCTTGTTGATGAGGCGTGCCTCCCCCCCGGCAGAATCCCATTACCGCCAGTTCTGTCCCCCTACACCCCTGGCAGTTTCCCACTACTGACAATCCTTTTCTTATAGTATTACGATAATTGATCAAGGTCCACTTATGAGCGAGGACAAATGATACTCAGTTCTTTGTTTCTGTGATAGATCACTCAGTATTATAAACGCTAAGTTCATTCAAGTTGCTGTGAAGTTCATAATTTTGTCCTCCTTTATGGCTGTGTAATATTTCTTCAGGTATATGTACCATATTTTTTAAAAATTTCATTAAAAAAACAGAAATGACCTTATGAGTGGATACAGTCACAACAATATGGAATTTTAGCTCTCCAAGTGTATTGATATAACAGAAGTATATTTTAATTTAACCCGTTTGTACTTGAAACACACACACACACACTATTAAGACATTCTTCATGTCAGATGTGTAGATAGCAGCTCAAATTTTGGCCTTACCTGGAAATTTTGGTAATTTGGGGTACACATGATGTCCTGAATAAATCATCACAGCATTAAAGACAGCTGTTTCTCTCCTGCTATCCTTTTCAGTGGTAACTTCCCACTGACCAGTGATTGAGAAATCAGGACATTTATTTATACTGGATACAAATGTCTAAGATAAATATAAAAATAAAATCTTATTTTCTATCTAACAAATAAATTTGGCATAAACAGTAAAATAAACAGTGGTTTAGAAAAAAATAATTCATTATTAAGGTACATATTACAAATTTAAGATTTCCTTGGAATAAATCAAAACACCAAATGGTGTGTGTCTGTATGCAGGAATATATGTGTGTATGTGTATATATTATATATATGTGTGTGTATATATTATATATATGTGTGTGTGTGTGTGTGTGTGTGTGTGTGTGTGTGTGTGAATAAATCTTAACAGAAATGACCTTATGAGTGGAAGCTCATATGTGTGTGTGTGTGTGTGTGTGTGTGTGTGTGTGTGTGTGTGTGTGTATATAAATCTTAACAGAAATGACCTTATGAGTGGATGCTCATATGTGTATGTGTGTTTGTGTGTGTGTGTGGTGAATGGTGCCAAAAAAGTATACACATTTTAAGAAAGGAAAAAAATTGCATTAAAATTATAATAATATATACCGATAACAAAAGATGAATACAAGCCATGTTAGACTTCTGCAATTGCAAGAGGTGCTCAGAGTTCCCATCAGTGGCCAGGCACTTCTAATTTCAGCAAACTACTGTAGGACTTGTTGCTGTGTGAGTCTTCCCAGATCTTCTGTTGTGCACATCACACACAGTACCATGTGTCTCAAACTTATCACGAATGCATGCAATTATTAGGTATGTTGGAGGTTACATACTCACACCTCCGCTGTCATTGTACTTCCACAACGTTCTCGAATTTCAAATGCCACTTCACAATGGTCTTGTGCTCCTCAAACGACAAACATGTTTTCGCTATTTTTCTGACTGTCCTGCTTGTCTCATGGCGGTGCTAGCATTCATTTGATTAACACCCTTTTTGAGCAAACATCATACTGCACATAGCCACTGTAACTCAATTCAACTTCAAATAGTTATACATAGATAACATCTTTTAAAATATGTATACTTTTTCTGGCACCCTTGGGTATATATATATTCCTGCATGGTTTATTGGGCATGACCAGTATTTTCTGCAGTACAAGAGTGACATCCCTTGGAGATATGACAGTATATTCAATCACAGTTTACAAGAGGATAGCACCACATACAGTAAGGAATTTGGTGGCCAAAAACTTTTGTAATGATAACCACATTCTAACAACCACCTTCTGACTTATCTTTACAACAATAACAATAGTAATAATAACAATAGTATTATTGTCGTCTTAAAATGAAAGAAATCCTCTATATTCAGGAAACACGTTCTCAAACTTCAGTGAGTATAAGAATCACCTGGAATGCTGTTAAAGTACAGATACCTGGACCACATTCCCAAATGTTCTAATTCAGTAGGTCAGAGGAAGAGCATAAACACGTATTTCTAACAAACTTCCAGGTGATGTTGAGGCTCCTTGACTCCTTGAACTGTAACTAAGTAGCTCTTGACAAGATTACCAGTAAATGTTTATTCACAGCTAAATGGCTGCATGTTTATGATTGATTTTTTTTTTTTGAAAGCAAGATTTATTGAGAGGTCAGAAAATCTCCCACAGAAGGAGGGGACCTGAGGGAGTTGCCCAAATGTTCTGTTTTTGTTTTTGTTTTTGAGTTGGAGTCTCACTCCATCACCCAGGCTAGAGTGTAGTGTCACTCTCACAGCCACTCCAGCGTTGACCTGCTGGGCTCTGACGATCCTTCTGCCTCAGCCTTCCAGGTAGCCGTAATTACAGGTGTGTGCTACCATGCCTGTCTAATTTTTGATTTATTGTAGAGATGAGGCCTCACCAGTTTACTGGGGCTGGTCTCGAATCTGCAGGCTCAGGCCATCCACTGACCTCAGCCTCCCAAAGTGCTGGGATTTACAGGTTGAGCTACTGAGCCCGGCCTAGTGTTCTGTTTTAAAAAGTCCTTTCAAGACTAGCCTGGGCAACTTGGCAAGACCTCGTCTCTACAATAAATCAAAAATTAGCTAGGCATGGTAGTGTGCACCTGCAG
The DNA here is from genome assembly GCF_000164805.1 of Carlito syrichta. Lineage (NCBI taxonomy): Eukaryota > Metazoa > Chordata > Mammalia > Primates > Tarsiidae > Carlito > Carlito syrichta. The sequence continues at coordinate 362,364 of NW_007249208.1, forward strand.
TTCCATCTACTTGGAAGACTGAGGTGGAAGGATTACCAGAGCCCAGCAGGTCAATGCTGGGGTGGCTGTGAGAGTGACACTGCACTCAAGCCTAGGTGATGGAGTGAGACTCCAACTCAAAATAAACAAACAAAAAACTCTGATTCAGTTACTCTGATTATATTAGAACAAGAATCCTTATTTGGTATTAATTGTTCTTAAACACTTTATTATGTAGTATGTCATATATTGAGAATATACACACATTTGTGTAGCATTTTGCTACTTATAAAATATAATAATAAAATAATGAGCATTTATGAACCCATGAGATCCTATACGTTATTTGTTTAGAAGAATTTCGAGATCTTTAGTTAGTTATTCTATTGTGAATGACACATTTTTTTGGATTATAGTTTCTGTTTGCTGCTGGTTTACAGTAATACAATTGATTTGATATATTAATCCTCTATGCCATCAGCTTGCCTAACTTTTGTATCTTTATTAATTATAGTAGTTTGTAGATTCTTTTGGGTTTACTATCCAGACAATAATATCATTTGTAACTTCAAATAGTAAAACATAGATAACATCTTTTAAAATGTTTTTCTTTATTTGTCTTACTGTCTCTCAAAAAAAATATCTTAACTATTGAAAAAAAAAAGTAATAATTAGGAATCCTTATCTTGGTCTGGACTCTAAGGGAATGATTCTAACTTTTCAGTGTTTAGCACAGCACAGACAGTAGGCTGTATCAGCAACACATGTAATTTAAAAATTTCTAGTAGTCACATTAAAACGTGAAAAAATGTATACTTTAAACGGATCTATCTGATGTATCAGTGTTTCACTAAGTAATTAAAATAAAAATTATTAATCAGGTATTTTATATTTTTTCATAGTAAAATCCAGTGTGTACTTTAAATTTATAGTGCATCTCAGTTTAGGGGCTAGCATTTACCATATTGAATAGTGGAAATTTAAGATGTTTGCGTATGTTTTGTTGGTAAACCAGTGCATAAAGTTGGGAAAGTCATCAGGATATGAGAAGTCTGAGAAACACATCATCTATTTGTTGGGTTAAGAAAATTCCCTTGGTAAGTTTTCCTAAAAAATTTTAATTTAAAACATTATTTGGCAAACACTTTTGTAGTATTCTTATTATATTTTTATTTCATTTGCATCTATTTTACTTACCTTTTCATTTCTTATGTTATTTATTTGTGCTTTTGCTCATTTTTTTTCTTAAACTGTCAGCTATTTACCTGTTGTTTAATAAGGCTTTTAAAAGAATAAACTTTCAATTTTGTTAATCTGCTTTATTTTTTATTTTATTAATTTCTTTTTATTATTCACTTCATCTATGTCCTTTGGGTTTATTCTGTTTTTACTAATTTTTTAAACTTCCTTTCCTTATTAGTTTTCACATCGTTTTCATTTTCTAGTGTAAACATTTATGTTTATAATTTTTATGAAAATATAGCTCATTTTGCTTCCCACAAATATTGATATAAATAATCTAAATTATTATTCAGTTATACATTTTAAAAAATTCTCATTGAAATTTTTTTCTTTGACCCACACATTATTTAGGAAAAAAGAGGGTTTTTTTTTTGTTTTGTTTTTGTTTTTGTTTGTTTTTTGAGTCAGAGTCTCACTTTGTCATCAAGGCTAGAGTGCAATGGCATGTTCACGGCCACTGCAGCCTCTACCTGCTGGGCTCAGGCTATCCTTCTGCCTGTAGCTGGGGTTACAAATGCATGCCATAATGCCTGGATAATTTTTTAATTTATTGTAAAAATGAGGTCTTGTCAAGTTACTCAGGCTGGTCTCGAACCCCTGGGCTCAGGGAATTCTCTTGCCTCAACCTCCCAAAGTGCTGGGATTACAGGTGTGAGTGCCTGGCAGAAAAAAACAGTTTTTAACTTCCAAATTCATAGATATTTTACATTTATTTCTTTGTTACTGATTTCTAAGCTGTGGCATTTTGGTGTAAAAACTGTATATGGTCAAATGTTGTGAATTTTTTATGTATTTTTTAGAAGAAGGTATAGTTTCTAAATCTAGGGTTGGAGAAACCGTTGACAAACAAGAAAGGGATAATGAAATGCACAAATGAGAATTCAATAACAGACATGAATTTTTCCTCATCTTTATGCCCAAATCTAATTTGTTGATAGCATCTTACCTTAAATTGTATGTATTTCAGGAGGTTCTTTTCTTTGGCAAATGCAATGATATATTCCTGGAGCTTGCCGTTGTGCATAAAGTTGGGAAAGTCATCGGGGTACAGGAAATCTAGGAAACACATCATCTCTTTGGAAGAGTTGGTAAACACAGATTGGTAAATGCTAGCTCTGCCCTCCTCTGCATGGTCCTGAGAATGTATAGCTTCAAACAAAAGAGAATTGGTAAATGAGTATACTGATCATGTTCAGGTCCAGTTCCAAGTAATTACAGTTGTCCCTCGATATCCCTGTGGGATTGATTCCAGGATTCCTGTGTGTACCAAGATCCATGGATGCTCAAATACCTTATACAAAATGATATAATATTTGCATGTAACCCATGCACCTCCTTCTGTATACTTTAAGTCATCTCTAGGTTACTTATAATACCTAATACAATGTAAATACTAAGTAGTTATTATACTGTATTGTTTTTTATTTTATTTTATTTTATTTTGAGTAAGCCCTCACTATCATAGCTTATTGCAGTGGCACGATCATAGCTCATACTCCTGGGTTTAAGTGATCCTTCCATCTCAGCCCTGTATTGTTTTTACATTTGTATTATATTTTATTATTGTGGGTTTTTTTTTTTTTTTCCTTGAATATTTTTGATCCATGGTTGGTTGGTTGAATCTCTGGATACAGAACTCACAAATGCAAAGGGCTGAATACATTCATGTGTGTCAGTCTTTACTCATAAGTAAATTCAGTAAGATGACAACTAAATTAACCTCACTTAAGCAATTAATGCTAACCATGAAAGCTTATTAAGGAAACTTAGAGTAAAGAAGAACATAGCTTTCTTAATGTCTCTTCTAAGGGAAACCATTTCAAATTCCATTATGTCCTTTTAGGAATATGCAACTAGAATCTTTTAATCCCCCAGGACCATTAAATACAGTGACAGTTATTTTCCAAAATTCAGCCTTGCATGATTTCAACGTGTCAGCTCATGAGGATGAGCATCTAATGGTGAATTCATAAAAGCAAACAATGGCAGGTGACTGTAACTGTTTATAAGACTTGTAAATGTGAGCACTTTCAAACATAATCTTTTAAAAATAAAGCACAGAATGTCTGCAATGTGTTAAATAATATGTCAAATAATTTGAACCAACATACAGAATACAAAGGCATTGCAAGTCATTTTTTTTTTTTTTTTTTGAGTTGAAGTCTCACTCTGTCGCCCAGACTGGAGTGCAGTGGCCGCTGCCGGCCACCGCAGCCTCAACCTGCTGGGCTCCGGCAATCCTTCTGCCTCAGTCTTCCAAGTAGCTGGAATTACAGGCATGCACTACCACGCCCGGCTGATATTTTGATTTATTGTAGAGATGAGGTCTTGCTGCCCAGGCAGGTCTCGAACCCGCGGGCTCAGGCAATCCACTCACCTCAGCCTCCCAAAGGCGCGGGATTACAGGCTGAGCCACTGAGCCCAGCTCATCGCAAGTCTTTTGATTATTTTTGTAGGTAAAAAATTTCTAATCTTCAGAGATATAGAACCATCTGAATTGGCTATATTAACTCTGAGAAACCATGGAACTATGCAAATAAAACCTTAGAGAAGATATTAAATGATGATGAAGAAAAAAAATGGAAAAAGAATGATCAATGATGAGATGAATGGGATGTTGTGTCGTAACTCTCAGCCTTAACCACATGCTGGAATAAACTGGAGAGCATTAAAAAAAATAGAGGTAGATCACACTCTCAGAGAATTTGACTTAACTAGCCAGGAGTTTTAAAAGCTCTTCAGATAATTCTAGAGTGCAGACAAGGTTGACAGTCACAGTGTAGACTTCAACAGATAGAAGGAAGTTAATGACCAACACACTACAGTTAGTGTGGAAGAGCATGCCATAAGGCACATTGATCACAGCTGTGAACCCTGCAAAGCAAGATGTGGGGGCAAATGAGAGCCATTAAATTAAAAAAAAAATACTGTTGAAACATGATTAGGAAGAAGTGGAACCTTAGTTTAGCTCTCTTGAACCACGAAGGTACTTCACGACTAGGCCATAGGTCTAGATGAACTGTCTTTCTTTCTCAGGAGCTCCCCCAACAAGAAATCAGTAAGTTGTCTGAATTTTGTTTTGAGGTTTCACAGTGAAAGAACAAATTGCAGATATCTGTGTATAGTTGCTAGTTCTGGATGGAAAGCACTTTGTGCTAGAAATTTCTAATTAGAGCTCATGTAACTCGAAATTGTCAGGGCCCCCAGATATGAATTTTAAGTATAATATTAGACTAGTACAGTCTTGTCAAAAGCCAGTGTGGCTGTGGTCTGATTGTTGGCAAGTATTTAAGTGTCAGATTTGTTGCTGTATTTGTTTCAGCAAGCAATGTGATCTTGAAATAGGGCATGAGGTTCCAGTTGCCCAAGTAGCTTGTTGACCTTGCTCTTATGCATGTGGGATGGGGAAGTGAAGGAATTGGTAGCTTTTGGGGAGTTGAGTATATTTGCATCAGAGAGAGCAAACATTAAAGAACAAGTTGATATGTAGTCTAGTGAAAAATTAGAGGAGGTTAAAAAAGGGTTCTATGTCCAGAAAACAAAGCCTCTATTCATGAAACTTCATGCCAAAACCCATACAAAATCGTTCTTCAGAAAGAAGAACATTTCACATTTCTTAGCTCTGTGGCCTAGTCATAAGGTATTTTCTCTGAGATCAAAGGGAGGAAAATATGCAGTTCTGGGTCTGAATCAGGGTTAGAAATCAGAACTAGAAGGGCAGAGGAAAGTGCTCTAGCAAAGAGCTCCAAACGTTTCAACTATATGTGCTTTCAGTGTTTTTTACACCTAAATAATGTTTGGATCCTTCTGGGGGAAAAAATAGCTAAGAGAATGTAAAATACTGATGCTAGAAGCTGAAAGTAATGAAAATACAAAATTAACACAATTTTGTAATATCTCATCATGTGAATACTAGTCATATCGCTTCAGACTCCTAATGGTTTGAGAAACACTGCTGGTCATGGCATCCTTTGCATTCTATAGGTCCTCTCACTGTGGTAAAATAATTAGGAAATTCTGAATAACCAATGATATTAGTTTCTTCTGGTTACTGTAATAAATACCCCAAACTTGATGGCTTAAAAGAAGAGGAATTTATTCTCTCCCGGTTCTGGAGTCCAGCAGTCAGAGATCACTATCATTGGACTGAAAACAAGGTGTTGGTGGGGCCGTGTTCATTTCCAGAAGCTCTAGGAGAGAATTTGTTCTTTCCTCTCTTAACTTCTGAAGGATGCTGTCATTCCTTGGCTTTTTCAGTGTGGAGACGCCACTTGCATTCCTTAGCTTGTGGCTCCCTTGTCCATCTTCAAGGTCAGAGCATAACATCTTCGGATTTCTGTTTTTGCTGAGGTCATCACATCACCTTCTCCCTTCTGTCTTTCTCTGTGAAGTCTCCTTCTTCCCTCTTTTAAGGACACATGTTATAGTATTTAGGGCTCACCAAGATAATCTGGGAAAATCTCTCTATCTCAAGATGTTTAACTTAATTATATTGGCAAATATCCTTTTTCCTTATAAGGTAATATTTATGTACAGATTCCAGGAATTAGGATGTGATATATTCAAGGGGCCATTGTTGAATTGTTTAGCCATCCCCTGTCCCCTAAAGATTCAAATCCATTCCATATGCAAAATACATTCACCTGATCCCAACATCCCCAAAGTGTCAACCCATTGTAGCACAAAATTAAGTTCCAACTCTCATCTATGTATTTTCAGCTCAGAAGTCCCAGATACTGCCATCTAAATTATTTAAATCAGGTATGGGTGAGACTCTGGGTATGGACCATCATGGAGTGAAATTCTTCTCCATCTGTGGAACTGTGAAACTAGAAGACACGTTATCTTCTTCCAAAATACAATACTGGGTCAAGCATGGGTAACAGTTATAGACATTCCCATTCCAAAAGGGGGAAAAAAAGAAAGAAGAAAGAAATCACCAGTCTCAAGCAATTTTGAAATCCAACAGGGCAAATTACATTAGATTTCAAGACCTGGAAATAATCCTCCTTGGCTCAAGCCTCTGCCCTCTGGGCCTGAGGTTCTACCCTGTGGGCTAGCCTTTCTTTTTCTTGAAGGAGGGCACATGTTTGCACCTGAGTAGTTTTATCAACCTGTGATATCAGGTTGAAATTTTAAAGTCTTCCTTGAGCAGCAAGAAAGGAAACTCTGTCTTTGGAGTGTTCCTCTCAATAACCATGTTGAATAGTAGTGTGTTTTATCTTCAGTAAGATCTTGCAAGTCATTTAAATTTGAGACTTTAGTTAAGATCACCATGTAGAAGAAATGGCTAGCCCAATAAACTCCTAGGGGAAATGGAAGACAGCAATTTACTAAGGAGTTACGAATTTAGGCCCAAAAGAAAGGTAAGCTTGAATTAGGATCTTGTCTCTATCATTTACCAGCTGTGTAATTTTGTTCTTTCTTTTTAAGCTTCAGTTTTTTGTAAAAAGAAAAAACCATACCTTGTTTATAAGATTATGATAAAGACTGAATTACATGGAAAAAGTCATTTGTCATATAGAAGTGCTCAATAAAATAGCTCTAAGAGTTATCAGTGTACTAATGTCAGTACATTCCAGTAAGGCATATTAGCTAGGCTCCGCAATGTTGTACAAGATGTGAGGTGGTTTTAAGAGTTTTTTACAGTCTACAAAATATATTAATGAGAATAATGTCTCATGTCTTTATAATATTTAAAGAGTTGTCACAGACACAATTTCATTTAAAACTCACAACCTTTTTATTGAGGTATGTAAGGTAATACTAATTTTGCATTTAAAGAAGAAATAGTGGCTTAAAAGGGTTATTGATCTACCTAAATTTTCATATATATATTAAAGGACTTTTCAGGAAAAGAAAAATAAGACAGAGAGTCAGGCTTGACCAGACAGTGTTCTTAAGACTGGGGTCACTGATGGAGTGGAGGGCTCAGGGAAGCCCCACACTTGCTGTTGTCTGGCAACACAGGAAGTGATTTCATGAATGCGTACATGCATGTCTGCTGGTAGTCTTCATTATAAATGCGCAGAGACAAAAGGACATTAAAGAACTTCAAAGCTGTGTCCTATTCTTGGCTTCTTTTGTAGCTGCCTCGGTTATGTGGTTTTGCAAGAGCAAAGTCAACACCTGAAACTTTAAAATCTGTGGTCTGAATCACTAAGAGGACCTTCAGTAGCCTCAAAGAAAGAATGGAAAACACCCTTGTGTTTTAAGCTAGCAAATCATTTAATTATAATTACATAAACCTAATCAATGTTTACCATAAATTTCATGTCCAAGTGACTCTTATTAATGATTTATCAAGGATGAATTCTGTACAGAGAGACCTTCGAAGTCCATTGTTTAATTTAATTCTGACTGGCAAGGAGGTGACTTTCCAACCCACTCCTGATGTTGTATTTTGTGGATTCCAACTAACAGGATTACAGTGGCCATGGTAGAAGGTTTGAGAGTCTGTGCTCATTCAGCCTGTTCTTGTATACCTCCCAAAATGCTTCCCCATCTATTTCAGTGTCGCCTACTCACCGAGAATTTCCACAGGCCCCCGACGTAATTGCTCCTCTCAAAGCAGGTGGGCTCCAGCCCTTCTTCCAGACAGCTCCTGAGGGCAGCCAAACCACTGACACCAGCGCCGATGATGGCCACCTTCTTCCCCATGGTTGCCTGTGCAAAGGCCCAGAGAACACTTCCAGCAACAGTATTACTGAAAACTTTCTTATTTATCTATTTACTTATTTTGGATACTTTTTGGCTTAATTAGAATATTTACTTTTGCATTCAAGAGAACAGTAATTTTAAAAACAGTTTGGAATTCCTTTTAGTAATCTAATTATATTTTGCATTTCTCTCTAATTTCTAAAGATGATATTTTCTTTGGAAAAAAGAGGCTCTTGGTTTTCAATCAGTGCTCCAAATTTATGAGACTGATAGTACAGCAATATATTTATCTTTTTTGCCTTTGGCCTTTTGTAATTTACTCTCTACCAAAGAGAGTAAGCAGGAAAAAAGAAGTGGAGAGTCACACTAAAACACGTGTACACCTACCTGCCCACATTCATATGTATGTACATGCGAATGAATAAACAAATAAATATCTTTATATATGTACACACACACACACACACACACACACACACACACACACACATGCACACACATGTATCTATATTTTCTTTCTACTTTGACACCAGACTGGAGTAAAGTCTGGGGATATCTGTGTTTCAGTATGCCAGGTAATCACTCCCTTTCCTCACCTAATAATATCCTTCACCCTCTCAGTTAAAAAGAAAAGTCAAGTCTTTACCTAAAAGAACATCTCTCAATGGCTCCACCCCTAACCTCCATTCTCTTCCAGGAAAATTACATGTCCTAACCATTTCCTTTTCCTGACACTGTTGTGCTACAAATTCTCTCAGTATGTATGTATGTGTATGTATGTATATACATATATAGAGAGAGAGACAAAAATCACACAGCTCTAAAGGAAATAAACTTGGATGATAAAAATCATGATCCATGATTTCGTAGAAACAAACTATCTGAATTATATTTGTCATTCTCATTCCTGCCATATTTGGTATAAAATTACAACATGCTCCTTTTTCATTTATCAACCCCTCCCTCCTCCCTCTCAGCCCTTTACAGTGTCATTTTTTTCTTTTTCTACCTTTTCTTAGTCTTCTTTTCTTCTGTGTGTCTAAGTCCTGTCCAAGTTGTCTGGACAGTTAGAGAAAATGCTTTCCTGCACCCACACTTTAGGGGGAATATCGGGAAGTGGAGGAGCTGCTCTTAAAAGTGTCATCATTTTCTTGTTCCTCTAACAGGCAGTCACACACTGAGTTCCTGTAGGGGAGGACTCTGGCTCAGTCTCTGGGTGCATAGTTTCTGTTTTCCCTTTGGTTGTGACAAACACAAACTGCTGATTATGTTCCTGAACCCTTGGCCTGGGAAGAAGGCAGTTTCTTCCAAGTGACTTTGCAGTCCTCCGTTTCATTTTATTATGTGTTATTTCAAAGATTATCCTATTTTCCTCATTCTTAGTTATTTTGTAGGTACTCCATAACATCCTCTAAACACTGTACAAAATCAGCTACTTAACTGAGATAGCACAATAGGGAAGATGACTTTTCTCTGTTTTCTCTCTGTGTATCTTTTGACCTTTGTGATCAAAGGCCTGTATTTCTCAAACTTATTATTTCTTTGTTACTTTGACATTGTGTGATCATGGGAAAGATCAAATTCTATAAATTGATCCATTAGCATCAGGTACAAGGTAAAATTAGTACAAGGTAAAATTATGTTGGCAGTACAACTAAATAAACTACATCCAACTCCCTGACGTGAAATACAGTAAAATTTCTCTGTAATCCTGCGCCTTGGGAGGCTGAGGTGAGTGGATTGCCTGAGCCCGCGGGTTCGAGACCTGCCTGGGCAACTTGGCGAGACCTCATCTCTACAATAAATAAAAAAATTAGCCAGGTGTGGGCGCCTGTAGTTCCAGCTACTTGGAAGGTTGAGGCGGAAGGATCGCCGGAGCCCAGGAGGTCGAGGCTGCAGTGGTCAGGAGCGGCCACTGCACTCCAGTCTGGGTGACAGAGTGAGACTCCAACTCGAAAATAAAAAAAAAGAAATACAGTAAAATTTCCAAAAACTGCTTTCCTATTAACCATGCTCCTATGATCACTTAACACTATGACACCTCACTCATCTTACCCAGTTAATCCCTTCACTAAACAGCTGATACTTAGTACAAACTGGCAAATACTTAGTTCTTGAAGAATTGCTCTTTTATGCCTTGTGAAGATAGTAATCTTCATCTCTAAAGAAATGTGGGGAAATAGAGAGCCAGAAATCCTTTGCATCACTTATAGTTTTGTGGTCTTGGGCAAGTCACTTAACTGCTCCAATTTTTGGCTTTTTCCTTAATAGAATGGAAATACTACATTATTGCTGTCTGTCTGGGTTTTTACAAGGATTCAAGGATTAGAGGGCACACACACACACACACACACACACACACACACACACACACTCATTTATATATGCATATATAAAACTTGGCATAGAGTTAGAAATTAGCAAATGTGGGTTGTAGATAAAAATTTTAAACAAATCATAGGTTCGTCAAATTTTCCAGGATTGCAATTCAGACATTATTTCATCTTCTCTCATTTTATATGGAACTCCTTATTAGTTTTTAATGCTATGCAACTGATAACACAAATAAAAGGTTGTGAGTACCTTAGGAAGCAATATGATTCTTGCAGCTTCATTCATCTAAGGATGGCAGGATGCATCTAATTCTATTTTGGTGCCTAATGTTTTCTCTCTCTTGGAGGTGAAAGGGCCGCCTTCTCCTTGCTGTTCTTCACAGGAATATATCCTATTTGCAGTAGACACATTTATTAGCCTTGGTTCTTTAGTCTAGCTTTTTTTTTTCTTGCCACAGCTTTCCACAAAGCCCTTCTTTCATCTTCACATTTCAAATGCCCAGGCCCCGATTGCTTCATCATCCCCTCTGTGTCCCCAAGCTCCCACAAAGTTTTCATCCATGGATGGCTGCCAAATTACTGTTGCTGTGGGGGTATATGTGCCATATTCTGTCATCTTGCTCTAGATTTTCTTCATATTTCAAATAAACTTTTGTTTTCTTATCTTCTGATTGGCAGGGAGTATTTCTCTTGTAACACTATGTTGACATGCATGATAACATGTAATGATTAGAAGGTTCATGTAAACTGATGATGGCTTTTGGAGATTCAGACTTGATCACCAAAGTGCCTGTGGAACCCTCCAAGGACACAGCCTCTCTACCGTTCACATTTTGAAGCTAGTATCTCAGGAAGCGTCAAGTGCACACACTCTGTGTGGGCAGTGCTAAGTGAGACTCAGAAAGCTCATTGTACCTTCTGCTATAAATTTAAGAAGCATACCATACCTTTCTAGCTTCACAGCCAGAGGGATGCTGTGTTTATTTTCAAGGACATATTTTTCATGTTTTTAGCTATCTGTGTCATGTATCTGTGGGTCCTAAATCACTTGTAAAATTCTTTTTTTTTTTAAGTTGGAGCCTCACTCCGTCGCCCAGACTGGAGTGCAGTGGCCACTCCCGGCCACCGCAGCCTTGACCTGCTGGGCTCCGGCGATCCTTCCGCCTCAGCCTTCCAAGGAGCTGGAACTACAGGTGCGCGTTACCACGCCTGGCTAGTTTTTGATTTATTGTAGAGATGAGGTCTTGCCAAGTTGCCCACGCGGGTCTTGAACCCGCGGGCTCAGGCAATCCACTCACCTCAGCCTCCCAAAGCGCGGGATTACAGGCTGAGCCACCGAGCCCGGCTCACTTGTAAAATTCTACAAACTATTTCCTTTTATGAGTTTGTCAATTGTTAACTTCAATAATGATAATGATGGTGACAGTGAAAATCATAAAAAGAAAGTATTCACAAATTTTCTTAAGAAAGAAGAGATATACTGTTAGAGTTTGTGATTTCACTCTTGGAAATATAGTCTATAAAAATACAAATAGAAGTATGTTTCATCAAATTGTACAATGAAGTTTATTTCGATGTTGTTCAAGAAATGAGATAAAGTAAGTGCTTTTTATTAGAGAACTGGATAAATTATCTCATCTCTTCCATGGAATATTCTGCAGGTACTAAAAAGCATGAATTAGAGCTATAACAGATGACTTGGAGACATACCCCCTTAAAGGATTGAAAAAAAAAAGAAGCAACCTGCGAAAAGGTGCTTATAATATAATCTTAATTTCAAAAATGAGCAACAATTTTAAAAAATTCTGTAAAGATGTGAACACAAACACATAGACATGACTAACTCATATTATCTATCATGAATTTTGATCAAAGAGGAAAACATGAATGTATATATGCCAAGTTGTTAATATGCTTGACCTAAGGAGGTAATCATATGTGAACTAAGACTAAACAAATAAATAAAATAGAAAAAAAAAACCCTAAAAAAATTATGTTAGGGCAGAAAAAGTGTTTTAGAATTTAGGTAATAAAAGACTGTACATTTCATCCTGGAACTAACAGGCGAGTACAAGTTAAAACAGAAACCTCAGACAAAGTTGGCTGTGATTCACTGTGATTTTTGACTTTTGAGTGCACTATTGAGAAACACTGAGTTAGAGTCAGATCCAACGATAAGGCACAAAGTGGCTCTTCCACTTGCTACTTTACACAAGGGCAAGGACTCTGTTCCCCAGACTGCCAATATTACCTGGGAGCAGAAAAACCAAAGGGGCTGTGGTTAAGGGAAATGAGTGGCCTAGAGCTTAGCTCTGAGTTCTCATCTGAAAGACTTCCACTGCAGTTGCTGAAGTTACAAATGACCATAAAAATCACCAGGCAAATGACAGCAATTGCCAGAGCCCAAGAGAGCAGGAGACTTAGGGAATAAGAAAGAGCTCTTGTAAGGTTTGTTAGAGGGAGAGAAATGGCCTTGGTTGCTTTGAAAATTTTGGGGGGTTGGTGCTGAGGTGGGCTCTAGTCCATTCCCCACATCCTATCGACTGGAACTGGGTAGGTGTGCAAGGGCCAAAAAAAATTTCTCAGGCTTGTTTTGAACTCATGAGGATCAGAGACAGTAGTTTAGGGTTCACACCAGAGAGGCTGGCCATTCATTCAGAGAACCCACATACTGTACCCAAAAGTGATGGGTCAGCCAGGAGCACTCAGGAAGGCAAAAGAGGAAGCAAAACAGGGAGCCGATTTTCCATACTTCTGTCTGTGTTTTAAAGCAGCAATTTTCAAAATGTCCTTTCCACTTAGAATCATATAATTTTAGAACTTGGAAGAACTTTAAGGAATTCATTTCTGAATGGTCTCACTATGACATTTTGAGCAGAGCAGTTTTTCCTTGTGTGAGACTATCCTTGGAATATCAAGGTATTTAGCTTGCCTGGTACCTAGTCAATAAATGACATTGAACACTCCCAGGCATTTGGAAAATAAAAAAACTGCTCCTATATATTTTTAGATGCCAATATAGAAAAGCTATCACTGAGAATCACTTATTTTATTTTTAGCAAAAATGTGAAGGAGGTTAATTAATTTCTTCAAGTTGTAGCTGACTAGTTCAACAAATATTGCATAAAATTCCTGTCATAGTTCAGATGCTGTTAGATGCTGAGAATATAAAGATTTATAAGACACAGACTAAAGAGTCGGCAAAGGAGACAGACGTGTAAGCAGTTAATTTTACCATATACACACTGTCCAACATGCTGAGTTGCATGGCATATTAAATAGGCAAAATAACAAATGTGTAAGGTTTATGGGAGCTAGCTGGTTGGAACTTTTATCAAAGGAGAATGCATATGCTGCCTTTCATTTGTATGCTAAGCTGCATCTGTATGCATTTTTCATTCATTAATCTAGTAAATGAGTGTCCATTATGTGCCAGGCAATGTTCTAAGTATTAGCAACACCTGCCCTTTGTAATTTCTTCAAGTGACCCCCTCTGTTGCAACTTTTCCAATTTTACTCCTAAATGTCTGACGATAGTGATATATATTTAAAATTTAGGCCCCCCACAGTAAGCTTTTAAGTGAATTAGTCTTCCATTTTACTACCCCTCATCCCCAGAATACCATCAAGAGGAGCAACTATTGGTCATTTAAAAAAAAAATTAAAACAAGGCTGGATAAAGTGACTCATGCCTGTAATCTCAGCACTTTGGGAGACTGAGGCAGGAGGATTGCTTGAGTCCAGGAGTTTGAGACCAACTTAGGCAACAGAGTGAGACCTTGTCTCTCAAAAAAAAAAAAAAGAAGAAGAAGAAGAAAAAATAATAGCCAGGCATGGTGGCGTATGCCTGTAGTTATAGCTACTTGGGCGGCTGAAGTGGAAGGATTGCCTGAGCCCAAGCAATCGAGGCTGTGGGGAGCCATGATCATGCCATTGCACTTCAGCCTGGGCAACACAGTGAGATCTGACTCCAAATCAATCAATCAATCAGTCTGAAATTGTTTAAAAAGTTTAAAGTTTGTAAAAATGTTACATATTATAATAAAAATATATAGTAATTAATTTTATATTTTTAATTGATAGATTAATCCAGTTGATTTAGAGATTGGCATCTATTTGTTTATGAGACATAACATGTTCATAAGCCAGTTTCTTTGGCTTGACTTCTTGAAGGTGCTGGAAGAGATTAAAACAGTCTTTGCTCTTTTCATCAGCAAACAACAGCAACAACCAAAAACTCTGTTTAAGCACATAAATTAGCATTTTTTGTGTGTGGTAAAAGTTAAAGTTGTTATATAATCCCTATTTTGTAATAATGAATGTTTTTCTTTTATTCCTAGGAGTTACTTCAACTCAAAGAAGTCTGTTTACTTTGACATCTGAACTTTCACTCTATCTGTTTTCTAAAATTTCTGTTATCATTATCATTGCCTAAACTTTTCTTTCTAAAAACAGATGATGGATTCATGTAGTATAGGAGTCATGATTTATAATCTTGGATTTTACTCAGTACCCAGACAATGCCCTATGCATAAATGGGTTTGCAAAAAATTATTCAGAGTGGTCAGAAGTTTTACAGATGGGCTCAGTTTTCGAGTCAGAAACCAAGTGGAGCAGAAGAAACTATGGTCTTTAGCAGCTTCCCCACAGTTAAGCCTTACTTGCATTTTTAAAACTTTGACAAATCTTGTTGTACTGCTTCTCACTGCCCTTCACTCTCTTGTTCATGTTACACATCATGAATCAGACGGGACCAAAGGAGACAAAAAGACAAAAACAAGCAAGCAAAAAAACTCAAATAAACCATCATAACATCTTTACTAGAGATTATCATCAGACCTGGAAAACAATTGTAACAGATCTATTTCTTTTTCAGCTGGAGACCTTATATTACTGCCAAATAAATCAATCTTGACAATAAAAGACAGATGTTAGTTAAAGGATAAGATGAATACATAAGAATTAGACAAAATTTATGTGCAATTTTCATAACGAAACTTGAAATTAAAACAATCTTGTTAGTCTTTTTAGTAGGCATCAAACTAATGAATTATCCATAAGGCTCACATATAAGGAGAATATTAAGTTGAAAAATCTACCTGCTACCACAGTTGATAACTTCCTCAAACCTAAGGTATGCCTGTGGGTAATATTATGGGGCTCAAGACACAGGCAGGGAATATGGAAGGAGAGAAAATGAAGACAAAGAAAAGTCAAAGGAGAATGATTTAGAGTCAGACAGACCTAATTTGAAACTCAGCTCCAGTGTGTATTAGCTGCATGCCCTTGAGAAAATTATTTCACGCCTTAATTTTTTTATCAGTAGAATAGGATACTGAAAAGGTGGTCACAGGAATAAATTAGCTGACAACGCAAAGTAGCAGTGTGTGCTACTTGGCAGGAGTATTTTTGCACACAGGCTTATTTCATAGCCAAGCACCATCTCCCTGGAAGAAAGCAGAGCTGGTAAGGAAAATTCTGACACATAAGTATACTCTTCTGTTTCAGAAAAGCCTTTCTTGGGTTAAAGCAGTGTGTTTTATAGCTTTTAGAAGAGGTAAGCAAAGAAACTCTAGAAATCAAGCGATGAATCACTGAAAGTGGTCTTTGTTTAGTCACTTACGCTGAAGCTAAACCAACTCTGTATTGCCTTGAAACATGCATTAGAGCAATGTTCTTCAGTATCAGTGAACAGCAAGATAACTCAAACGGATTCCAAATCAAACAAAACAGATTACTGTCATCAGCCCTATCCTGAGCCTCCTGAGCCAGAAATTACGAGTGAAGTCTAGGAATGAGTTACTTCTGAAACACCATCCCTACTTACAACTTCTCAAAGAAAAGAAAGCAGAAAACTTTCCTTGGCATGAGACTTGCTGAGTTTAACAATTCAGAGAGCCCAGTCTGCAAACTAGACCGCACCAGGTTTGATACCGAATCTACAGGCTAGGGCTTCTGTCTACCGTGGTCAGCTGCTTAGCAGGGCGTCACTGGACTTTTATTTCTATTAGCATCCTGCTTCATGTTTTTAGAGAAAGGTTGCTTGCGTTTATGCCTAACTTAGTTATAGTGAAGGCCATCTGGTTTTTATTCCAGAGTGTGGGTTTGAGATACTCTTACATACTTGTATGACTTACATCATATTTAGAATGAAAAAATTCCTTCTTCCACCTACTGGATGTTTAACCTTGGGTAAATTACTTAATCTTCTGAGCTTCAATTTTCTCTTTCATAAAATGGGGACATTACAATTTTCATTGTATAAATGCTTTTCATTGTATAAATAAATACATTTTCAAATTAAATGATAATATAAACAAAGTTTGGGTAATGAAGTGGCATCCTGATAGGAGTGTGTTATAGTTGTAAATTCCTACATATATATTTTCTGTTACAACCAGGACTCTGAAATCTTAAATAGACAAAACCCAGGGAAACCTCATGACTTATATAATGCTGATTAACAAAGCTTTTCCATTGAGCAAAGCTCTGAACTATAAAACCACCTAGTATAGAGTCTAGCATAAAATGAGTTCTCAGAAATGACAAGTTTCCTTACTGACTCCCTTTCCCTAATTCATGGCAACTTTTTATGTTCTGCTTTCCTTTTTTTGCATTGAGTTAGTATGATTTCCTGCATTCTTATTTACTTTTCTGTTTTTCTTGTCTTTCCATTTACCCTTTAAATTCTTCTAGGGAAGGGAATGTTTTACATTCATGGTACTATTCTTAGTGCCAAACACAGAACTTTGAAGCAGAAAGTGTCTTTGAAACTTTAAAGAAGTAAAAATGTCGGTTGATTTAGGATAAAGATACTAAAAAGAATAATGGAGAAGAGAGGCAGGAGTTCATGTTTCAGATGCAGAGTGGCACTAATGTTAGGACTATTTACTCTCTTTCTACAGTTGGGTTTTGGCTTCTGCAGTCTCATCTTTATTACTTTGTTTATACAATAACTTAATTTGAATACATATTTGAAAAGCATTTATATAATGAAAATATTTCCAAATGATTTTAGAAGCTGAATTTGTTTGACAGATTAGAGTTGAGGTTTGTAGACTGGCAGGTATCTAGCTTCAATATCCCCCCAGCAATTGAATGGCATGAAAGTGTTGTGTAAGGGGCTGTGTGTGATAGCTCACACCTGTAATTCCAGCAATTTGGAAGGCCAAGGTGAGAGGATGGCTTGAGGTCCGGAGTTCAATACCAGTTTGGGCAAGTTCAATACCAAGACCCTGTCTCTTAAAAAAAAAAAAAAACAACAAAAACAGGATACGGTGGCATGCACCTGAGATCTTAGCTAAGTTGGAAGGCTGAGGCAGGAAGATCACGTGAGCCCAAGAGTTCAAAGCTGCAGTGAGCTGTGATCATACTACTGCATTCCAGCCTTGGGGACTCTGCCTCTTTAAAAAGAAAATAAAATCAAAAGCACGAAAGGGAGTTAATCAAATATCGTATTTCAGAGAAGAGGGGATAGCGTGACTCAGGTAAAATTAGTTGATAAAGCTGTATTATAAGAGTAGGCATACTCGCTGCTAAGAATTCTATTTTCTGAAATATCTCTTCATTTTAGTCAGACTATCAAAATAGATAGCTGAAAAGTTTTTTTAAAAAGTCCATCTTTGAAGAAAATATTTAGTTGCATCAAAGACACTTCTCTCATCTTCAATGAATAAAAAAATCTCTTTCAGTCAAAAATCTTTGTGTTAATGCAAATCGGGATGACACCAAGCCAGCAGGACACTCTCGCAGACCAGGAACATGGTGAAAGGGCAGACCATGGAGGACACCCAAAGCTCGCTGGCTTTCAAAGACAGGGACTGGACCTCTGGTTCTACGGAAGAGTCCAGACGGATCACAGTCAAAACATCTTACATGCAGTAAGAATGAGAAGTCCAAACTGAGGACACAAGGGTGTAGAAATGGGGTCCTGAGCAGTGAGATCAGTTTTTCAGTTGTATAGAGCAAGTAAAAAGTCAGTGTAACTGAACATAGGGGAGGGTTGAGACTAGATGAGGCTTAATCTGTATTCCAGCACTCAAGGTATAAAGAGTATGAACTGAAAGTTGAGTGACATCTGGCAAACTTTGGAAATTGCTGAAGACTGTTTAGAAGCCTGAGTAAATTGAGCCTTACACATATTAAACATGCTCTGCTTCCAAACCACCTAGTAAAATGTAATTATGGCCCATCTGAGTTATGTTTAAAATGATTTAGTCTAACTTTGTCTTAAGGGGCACTAGAAAGCTAATAGGGAGGTAAACTGGGTTTTGGAGGCACAGATCAAGAAATCAGACAACACTAGTAAGGAAACCCGGGCATAGTCTTGGCCAGAAAACTGTGCCCTTGAGTTCACCAATTCACATCTTCCTCTTCACCGTGGAAAACCCAGGTGACCCTGTGTGCTTGCAGGTCTGCAATTGGCAGATGACTCCCAGAGGCTGAAAGCAGTCAAAAATGGCCAGTATTGGCTTTCCCACATGTGAAGGAAATACATACTTGTGTATGGATTTTGAGAATGGATTCCTCAGAAAAGATGATGGGAAGAAACAGCCAGTGGCAAAGATGACAGCATCAGTATTTTTCTTCCTGGTTCCATCTTCAAAGAAACCTGCTTGCTGTACGTGCCTTCAGGATTGACTTCACGGTCACATGGCCAGAGAGAATAGCATTGAGATCATTACTCACTATGGGAAACTTACTGAGCAGTCTGTTAGTTGAAATTAAAGAGATGGTGACTGGAACTCCAGGATTTGTTGATTCTTCATTTGGCTTTAAATTGTGCCTTACTCACCTATGCAGTAGGTTCAAGTTTTTTTCTAACACCGTTTAGATAGCTTGGTCTTATCTTAGACTACTCCTGCTGCTATAACAAAATTCCACAGACTGGGTAGTTTACAAACAATATTATTTTTTCCCTCACAATTCTGGAGGCTGGGAAGTCCAAGACCAAGGTACTGGCAAGTGTGGTGTCTGGTGAGGGCTGCTCTCTGCTTCCAAGGATGTTGCCTTATTGCAGCATTCTCTGGGGGTGGAGAATGCTGTGTCCTCACAGGGTTGAAGGAATGGATGGAGACAAAAGGGTGAACTCTCTCTCTCTCAAGCCCTTTTATAAGGGCACTCATAACCTCTGAAGGGCTCCACTGCTTATTACCATCAGCTTAGGGGTTAGATTCTAACATATGACTTTGGGAGGGACACATTCAAATCGTAACAGCTCTTTTTTTCCATAAAGTGGTAAAGCCATGGCCCTCAAAGATGGCAGGAATTTGGGCAATTTTTCTGTTAGTAGTATGCATGGGTCTTATAGACACAATAGCCTATTTCCTTGTGTTAGTTACAGACGTGGGTGACAGTCAGTGACACTGTGGTGATAGTGGAACAGCCTCCAAAAATAAAGCTATGAGGAAGCAGAGAAACCTGTACCTTTAACAGGGCCCAGGAAACGAGAGTATGAGATGAAGTCTCAGTAGCATTTGGGGAAAGAGACTACTCTGCTGGGCCCAGCCCCTTCCACCCTTTCTTTCAAAGTTAGCCTGCCTGAAGGAAGCTCATTCTTTACTGTTTTTCCAGGCAGAAGAACACTAGACTAAATAGTAAATCTATGGTGCCCTTATTGCTATAAATAATTTCACTATAAAAGTTCCTAGTCAAGTATATTATAATTTGTTATTATTATATTATTAATAGAATCTTATCTTGTCTTAAAGAGGAATATATGTTGATGGGCCAAAGTGCTTTGCACAGGTGTAGAAGTACCTCACGACTTGACTACCAAGCATGTAATAAGGATAATCTTCTGGAATAGGAAACTCACTGTAGACTATCATCTCCTTTGAGGAGTTAATAGAGGTTTGCAAATGCAGGCTTTCTCCTTGATACCACTCTCCTGTGAGAAGCAATAAAAATGTCAGACATTTTGTGTTAATTTCTGGGAAACAGGATCTGGGAAAAGTGAAAGCATCACATAAGCATCCATAAAGCTTGGTTTATGATGAAGGAAGAGTGTAGGGACATAATACTACTTCCGTTCCCTGCTTATACTGCTCCAGGACATCAGAGTAAAACTTTGCAACCCAGAATTGTTGATTTTCCAACTAAATACATCTAATTCAGATTATCATTGGAAGTTTAGAGTTGTGCTAGTCTTTATCACTTAACAGTCTGACAGGTAAAGACATCACCACAGTAAAAAATAGTATGATAATAAATTTCAAATTAGAGATATATTGATTTAGTAGGCCGATCCCTAGAAGTTAGAGTTAAAAGATTTATATCTCTCCACTGTCTACCTGATCATGAACAAGTCACTTGGATTCTCTAGACTTTAGGTTCCTCACTGATTACAAGGTACCTTATGCTGCAAGAGTGAAATGAAATATACCAGGCATGACCAACCCGTGGTCTATGGACCGCATGTGGCCCAGGACAGCTAGTAATGTGGTCCCACAGAGTCTTTTAACATCATGTGTTTCTTTGCATTTATTTTCTTCGTGACTCCATGCATAATTCCATTTCTAAAGTTTACAGCTTACTCAGCAAATGACTTTTAGAACAAAACTGTCACATGAGATAAATGTGAAGTCTTTTTATTTCAAGCTATAAAATAAAACTTCTGAATCCTAAAGGGCATAAATAGGCCTATTAAGAAATGAACATTCTCTGAAGCATGATCTGCCCTACAAAACACTCTCTTCCTGTAACTTTTTTGTAAATTCAGTTTGATGAGGCAATTAAATTCCATGCGTGGAAAGTTCCCAGGGACAGCAGAGTCTGGCATGTGGCATGTGGGCTTGCTGAACAGGTTGGTGACTCTGAGGAAGGTGAGCCATCCGATGCCTCCCAGGGTTGTCCTCGCCTTATTACCTAGGCCCCTTAGGGCAGTAATAACAGGGAAGCACCAAACTACGCAGAAGCCTCCAACTTGGGACTTCCGTATACCCTGATGTTGCTGTTGTCTCAAAGCACACAGGCCAAGTCCTTCATCCATGCGACACTTTTTGGCTATCTGTGACAGACCTTAGCTCCAAGAATAGCAACTCTCTCAGTCATAACCCCCTGTGGGAGAGAAAGGAAACTCGTTTTCCTATCGTGCAATCAGCATTAAGATGTCCTCTTCTGGTTTTATAGCCTGGGCACACATGGAATGAGTGAGCCTGCGTGGAGCAGCTTGTTGCATCCACATTTCCTGCTTTATTTTTCCCCATAGCAGGTTTCATGAGCCAATACAATCTACCTTTTACTATGTTAATTTTGCTTACTGTCTATTCCTCTTTCTCCTGCTAGGATGTAAATGCCCTAAAGACAAGGATTCCTCTTGATTTTATTCACTGCCCTTAGAACAGTGCCTGGCACACAGTAGGCACTCAACAGTATTGTGAGTTGATAACTCTAGAAGAATGTGTCATATTTGCCCCCAACTCTGCCAGAGAGTCCAGTTTTTGCCCAGGCACCCGAAAGTTGATGTGGGAGCTGGTTTTTGGATCGCTCTAGGACCTGAGAAAGGGTTGAGCCAGGTGAGTCCCTCTGAAGTTTTTATTTACTCATAGTATTAGATTATGTATGCATTGAGTGAAAACCACAGTACTACTCAAGACTATTTTTCACTTATGTAGCAAGTGTGTTTCCCTACAGTCGCCTGTGGCTACATCAGGCCATGTAGTGGGAAATTATAAGGGCCTTGTTCCCCCATCTCCTGACTCTGTGACAGTGGGTTGACCACTTCACTCTGGGTCTTAGTTTTCTCCAGTGCAAATGATGATAATAATACCTATATCACGTTGTTGTCCCAGGAATTACATGAGGTATATGTGACATTACCTGGTATCCTGTAGGCAGTGAAGAGCAATAATTTTTGAGTTCCTACTACATGCTGGACCTATTTTAAGTGGTCCATATTGTTGCCTCTGATCCTCACTACAATCCTGCAAGATAGATGTTCTTTTCTATTTTACAAACAAGGAAACCACAGCTCAGATGGGGTTAAATAATTTCACAAGGCACACAATTTTAATTTTATTTTAAGATTGTGGGGTTGGGTACACAATTCAGGGTTGGGTATACAAATATTCATTGTGCAGGTACCTTGTTGATGAGGTGTGCCCCCCATCCCCCGCCCCGCAGTTTCCCGCTACGGTCAACCCTTTTGTTATAGTATTACAGTAGTTGTTCAAGGTCCACTTACGAGTGAGAACATGTGATACTCAGATCTTTGTTTCTGTGAGAGATTACTCAGTATTATAAACTCTAATTCCATCCAGGTTTCTGCGAAGTTCATGATTTTGTTCTTTATGGCTGTGTAATATTCCATTTTGTATATGTACCACATTTTTTTTTATCCAGTTCTCTTTTGATGGGCAGCATGTTTGGTTCCATGTTCTTGCTATTGTGAACAATGCTGCGATAAACATACGTGTGCAGGTATCTTCTTTATAGAGTGATCTGAGTTCTTCTGGGTATATTCCTAGTGGGGGATTGCAGGGTTATATGGAAGATCAATTTTTAGAACTTTTAGGAATCACCACACTGTTTTCCACAGAGGCTGTACTAGTTTACACTCCCCACCAACAGTGTAGAAGTGTTCCCTTTTCACCACATCCTCTCCAGCAACTGTTATTTTGTGAGTTATTGATGATGACCATTCTGAATGGAATTAGATGGTATCTCAGTGTAGTTTTAATTTGTATCTCCTTAATGACTAGTGAGGCTGAACATATTTTCATGTATCTGGTGGCTGCTCGTATGCCTTCTTTTGAGAACTGTCTATTCATATCTTTTGCCCACTTTGTAATGGGGCTGTTTGTTTCTTTTCAGCAAGTTGGAGTTCCCTGTAGATCCTTGATGTTAGGCCTTATCAGACATGGAGTTGGCATTTTTTCCCAGTCTGTGGGCTGTCGCCCTGCTCTCTTAATGGTTTCTTTGGCTTTGCAGAAGCTTGTCAGTTTAATGAGGTCCCACTTGTCTATCTCATCTCTTATGGCCTGAGCACTTCAGGTTTTGTTCAGGAATTGGTTGCCAGTTCCAACTTCCATAAAAGTGTCTCCTGCATTTTCTAAGGTTCTTATAGTTTGAGGTTTTACATTTAGGTCTGTGATCCATTTAGAGTTAATTTTTGGGTATGGGGATATGTAGGGGTCCTGTTTCAATCTTCTGCATGTGGTCAGCCAGTTTTCCCAGCATCATTTACTGAATAGGTTCGCCTCTCCCCAGTAGTGGGTGATGGAGGCTTTGTCCAAGATGAGTTGGTTGAGAAATTGAGGTTTTGCTTCTGGAATCTCAATTCTATTCCATTAGTCTATATGCCTGTTCTTGTATCAATACCAGGCTGTTTTGATTATTGCAGCTTTATAATAAAATTTAAAGTCTGGGAGTGCTATGCTTCCTGCTTTGTGTTTTTTACTGAGGATTATTTTGGCTATTCGTGTTCATTTATGTTTCCATATGAATTCCTGTATCATTTTTTCTAGGTCTGAGTAGAATGTTGCTGGTAATTTGACGAGTATTGCATTAAATCTGTAAATTGTTTTAGGTAGAATGGACATCTTAACAATGATGATTCTTCAAATCCATAAGCATAGATTATTTTTCCACTTGCTTGTGTCATCTTTGATTTATTTGAGCAGTTTTGTAGTTTTCATTGTGAAGGTCTTTCACATCTCTGGTTAGGAAGATGCCAAGATATTTCTTTCTTTCTTTCTTTTTTGTGGCTATGGTGAATGGAATTGTGCTTTTTATTTGGGTTTCTGTTTGTTTATTATTGGTGTATAGAAATGCAATTGTCTTTTGCACATTTATTTTATACCCTGAGACTTTGCCAAAGTCCTTTATCAGTGCAAGGAGGTTTTTGACTGATTCTCTTGGGTTTTGAAGGTAGACAATCATGTCGTCTGCAAAGAGAGATAGCTTGACTTCCTCTTTTCCTATTTGGATACCCCTGATCAAAGCACACAATTAATGTTAAGTATCAGCCCATTCAGTACAGATATTTTGCAATAACAAGACTGGCCATGTTGCCATATTAAATACTACTAAACCATAGCTAGCTCAACATTCAAAATGAGTCACAAGCTGGGTCAAAATATCCATAATAGATTCGTGGATTCTATGTCTCCATCCCTCATAATCTGATCATTCCAAGAATGGTATTCTTTCATCCTTTCTAATAGAATATGGCTGTGTTTTAAGAATTTTTCTCTATTGCCTGTAACTGATGTCTAGATTACAGAAAATTCCTAGAATTTCTTGGAGAAAAAACAGGGAACAAATCTTATTGTAGGGTAGATGTTGTGTCGAGTCAGTGTCTGGAGCTGAGCACTTGAGCCCTGAACAGCTGTCAGGGCTGTTTTTCCTTTTTCAGTCTGCTTATATGTTTGTCTTCTCCCACTAGATTGTGAGGACCAAGGTGTCAGAACTGCACTCTAAGTCTCTGATGCTGTGCTTGTGCTCTTAGATGTTCCATATATACTTGTATTTAATTGAATACAAATTGAATGAGTGAATGTGTAAAGATTAGAGATTTTTTAAACTGTATTAATTTGTTCTAAATTTATGGTCCATATTTGACTTTAATGCTTAAGAGTAGAGGATTAGTCTCATCTTATGGATTCACACACACTTTCTTTTGGAAGTAACACAGGGGTTTGTGTTCTCCCAATAGTTACAGAACCAGTTTCCACATGTTCAGTGATTGACCTCTGCCAAATGTTAGCATTGCATTTACTATGTGCATGGTTCTGAATGGTTAGTATTCTTTAGCTCACTCAACATGTGAAACAGCACTGTGAGGAAGGTGCTATTATCATCCTCCCCATGATACAAATGAGGAATTCAAGGCACTGAAAATATAGTTGCTCATCCAAGGTCATAAAACTAGAAGTGGTAGAGCTGGAATTTCAACTCAGCATTTAGCCCCGGTGTGCTTAACCACTATTTTATAAAGTTTCCCTAAATAAATGAAGTCACAGTAAATATAAACAATAGTAATAATTATATAGCAGGACAATATTTTGATATATTATCTAATTTTCTTGTTGTTGTCCTCAGTATTTCCTATAATTTTATGATCCTTTTCTTCCTTCAAAGAGTAGTGACTGAGGTTTGAGATAGGTAAGTAACTTCCCCAAAATCACAACGGTTAGGAGTAAGGATTCAATCCACCTCAGGAGATGCAAAGCTTCAGCTCCTAAATATCCCACCAGCCCTCAGGCTTTATCTCCTGGGAGTTGAAATAAAATAATAAATCTGGGACCGATCGTTAGCATCATGTTTCTCTTACCCTTTATATTCAATTTTTAAGACTTATGTAGTCTATATCCAAAATATACTTTGGCTTCTTTTCATTTCCCCTGGCACCACCACAGTCTACATTACCCACAAAGTTGTCATATACACTGACCAGGAGGGAAGCTTGTCTACCATACAAAACTGGGAGGGCACCAGTTGGCAGACTCTCCAATGTCTCAGACAAGGGAAGCTGGGAAAAGGAACTTACCAAGTTGGGAGCTGGAGTTAGCATAAGGAGCCTCTAAGGCAGAAGAAAGCAAGCAAGCTCTTGTTCAAAATTTGTAAACTTGGAAGGGGTTGCAGGCTTTTTCTTGGAAACACGTGAGTTTGAGCAGTTACATCAGTTATTCTGTGGTCTTACCATGGCGCACAGAGTCTGAATGAGCTGGTTTTCAAACTGAGTTGAGTTTGTGCTGCGCATCATGGTTTAGAGTGTCATGGCACAGTTTATTACCACTTCCATCATGGCCTAGTGCAACAGCCTACCCAGTGCCCTGGTTTTATGCTGTCTTTTCTCCAATCCTTTCTTGACACAGCAAAGTGATCTTTCTTAAACCTCAAATTGGTTGTCATTTTTCTGCCTAAAACTCTTCTGTGGCTTCTAATAGACTTGGAACAAAACCCAACATTCTTGGTACAGTCTGAATCCCTGTCAACAGCTGCAGCGCCACCCAGTGCCATGTCACTGTCACATGCCATGCACCATCAACCCTGGCTGTCTTTGTTTCTTAAACATGTCAACACAATACCATCTCCAGTACTTCCACACGTGATGTTCCCTTTGCCTGAATGATCTTTTCCAACTCTTCTTCTGATACATTTCAATAAAATGCCCACATGTCAGTTTAAAGTGCGGCAGAGAGGGGCTGCAACAGTTAAAAATTATTTATATAAAATTAAGCTACAAGCTATAAACTTGCTAGACATGGGATGTGAGGAAAAGCAGATAGCCACAGGCTATTTTCTGTAAATGCAAGATAGCAATCAGTTTACAGCTTTGCCCTCCTCATGGTTTAGGACTCCTGCTTGTCATGTGGATCCTGTAAGCAACCCATTCTTTGAAGTTCTGTTTCTGCTAATTACAACACTGCAAATTTCAAAAACATGTATAACCATAAAACCCGACCCTCTCCCCAACTGAATGTAGCATATAAAAATCCTTCCTTTCTTCTTCCCAGGGGCTCAGCCTTGGCACCTGAGCTCGCTGAGTCCCACCAGCGCCAATAAACCCTGCTTCCTGAAAGCCTTGGTGTCACAGTCTCTCTATTTTCCCGCAACAAAAGAAGCCTCTTGAATTCCCTTTTTGTATTCGATTCCTTTAAAGCGTGATCCCAGAGCATAATGTATCTTCTTTAATAACAAACATAATTTATACTGATACACTTAGTTGTGTGCTTATTTTTTAATATTGCCTCTCCCATAGGTTGTAAACTCTGTGAACAAGGGTACTGTGCTTATTCTGCTTAATACTGTATTGCCAGCACTGCCTGGCAGAAAGTACTTAATAAATATCAACTCAATGACAAATGAAGGAATTTCAGCTGGGTTTGGTTTTGGAAGAGTAACTGGGTGTTCTTATGATGGTCCAGGGCCACCACTTACCCGTATACTTCGGGTTGCTCAGTCCGTGACCAGCTCTTGATTAAGGAAGGCAATAAACATAAAGCTTTAATTTTTTCCATCTTAAATAGTGATACACCCTTTCTATAAGTTGTTGTGAAGGTAACAGATATAAAAGGTTTTTTGATGACCCGGGTCTTTATACGAATATAAGAATTGTAATCACAAAGGAGATAACCTCATTTTATGAGCTGAATAAAATTTGGAAGCAGCAGAGTTTAACAATCAGGAGTTGGGTGGGTTAGAGTCAGAAAGTCTGAATTTGAACCCCTGAATTTCCACTTACTAGTTATGTGTCCTGGAAAATTACTCTCTCTGTCTTTGGGTTTTTTAATATTTAGAAAGGGAGTAAAACGCTATTTACTTTCAGAAGATTGTTATGTGGATTAAATGATGCATATAAAGCACTTAGGTCTTAGGAAAGGCTCAGAAAAAGTTCATTCTATGCTCAACTTGGACACAGAAACACACTGCATCTGGGGAGAGGAGTGGGAAACCTGGTAACAAGCTAAAAAATTCCTTCATTTCTTCATTTATTAGAGACTCAAACAGTGTTTGAAATATCTGTAAGTTTCTCTGAATGTATGTATTCTGTTTATTTTACACTTTTCTGAAGTAGTTACAGAAGTTTTCATGGTTAGGGTTACTTTATGCAATTGTTTTAATAAATACATCTGTAAAGTGATGGGTGTTTTATTAGCAAGAAATGACCTAAAATACTTCCAAATTTCAAGATGTGATAAACTAATTTATGCCATTAATATTGTATGTATATCAGGTCTTATTCATGTATATCTTTGCTATTGTCTGGAAGCACACTGAAAGCCCCTTCCTAGCTTCCTTTTGCAATGGAGGTCATGTTCATTTAAAGCTACTATCAGCCCAGACAACTCCTATTATTATTACTTGGTTTTTGTTGTTGTGTTGTTCTTTCATTAACCCATTCCACTCTATTAAAAAGTCCTTTTTTGTTTACTATTCTCAGTTACAATCGGCAATTATAACCCCTTAATGTAATTTCTTCCTTTGTAGTTAATAGTTCATGAAGTAAAATTTTATCTTGAGACGTTTTTCATATATGTAAGTAGTGAAAAGGGAGAATAAATGGAAGGAAAAATACATGAACAAAAATCAAGCTGTAAAGAAATAGGACCCAAAAATATCAGGGATAAAATTCTCTGACACTGTGTAATAGCTTAGTGTTTGTGGCCTCATAAGTATATTTCTAAGTAGCATTCAATTCCAGTCAGTATGTTAATAGTACAGAACTAGGATTTAGACTATGGACCTACAAAAGGATTTTTTTTTTTTTTTTACCATTCTCCTTCCAAAGTGTAGATTGATGGCTTGACTAGATTAATTTCTTTCTCTATCATGATGCGGTTGGCGGAAGTAGTGCAGAGGGAAGGTCCCTTAAAGAGGAATCAGCAGAGTCTAGTGGAAACAGAGCATTAGAAACAGAGCATCAGGACAAAGCTGCTGAATTCGACTCCAACTCTCCAGCGAGCATCTGCATGGCCTAAGATGGTTTGTTTAAATTTTTGAGGCTTCAAATTTTGCATCTTACCCCATCCTTACTGGGGTTGGAGGACAAGGGGGCAATGCTGACTTTTGTGATAGGTGTAATACTGGCAATACCGTATATACTTTGAAATGTTCAACATGCCATGGAAGTGCAAAGTTCAACCTCTTACTTCCATCACACTCTTGACAGAAGCTCCCATGCAATTTTGCTTGCAGTTCCACAGTGCCCACTTGGCTGGTTTTCCTGTGCACACATTCCCCTCTTCAATATCCAGTGGATTGCCATCAAACCGGTGTTTTCTCATAGTTTAATTAAACCAATATGCTGTTCCAAATCACTACTTCTTCATGTTCAACACAACTAGCCTATAGTTTTCTGTGTAATGTGGTTTTTAAATTTCAAAAATGTTTATCTAGTTTCTAAATGGGCCAGGCATTGTCCCAAGTGCTGGGGATTCAATGACAAGTATTACCTACCTCTTATCTCAAAGGAGCCTGTGGATTACTGCTGAGAAAGCAGGTGATTTCTTTATTTCCTTAAGCAGACTTGTTTAAGAATCATCATTCAATTGACATATATTTGAGTGCCAGCTAAATTACAGGCATTGGTCTAGATCCTGGCAGTACAGGGGTGGAAAAAATTAAATGCTCACTCTCAGAGTGCTCACATTCTGTTTTGAATTATTTGTAAAGGTAATGCATGCATATAATTTTAAAAAGCAAAAGGTAAAAATAAATTTTCTATCCTATATTCTTCATTGCTACTCCCCAGAGGCAATCACCATTATTGCTTTATTTGTGAATATTTGCAAAATTTTCTATGCCAATATATATTTTATTTTTTAAGCAAATGGACCCAACTCTTCTTAATGTATGTAATTGAGTCACTTTTAACATCTCTGAAATAGGGTCTTGCTTATTATCAGTTTATAAACCAAATTATAGTTTTAATGGACATAATGTTTTCTTTATGGCACACAAAATGAGGATGGATCTTAAGATTTAGTCAATGAAATATGTTATAATGGAAGAAACTTGGCTAGAAGTCTAGAAAACCAACATTATACCAATCAGGAATTACATTAGGCTAAAAGTAACAGCAATGCAAACCAAAAAAAGGAGTATAATTTTTCTTGTGTAACAAGAAATTCAGGATGTGGGAATGTAGGGCTAATGTGCAGCTTTTATTTATTTATTTATTATTTTAAAGATGTGGAGTACAATTCAGGGTTAGGTATACAACTGTTCATTATGCTTGTACCCATGTTGATGAAGTGTGTCCCTCCCTCCCCTGGCAGTTTCCCACTTTCTTATGGTATAATTGTTCAAGGTCCACTTATGAGTGAGCACATATGGTACTCTGTTCTTTGTTTCTGTGATAGATCACTGAGTATGATCGACTCTAAATCTATCAAAGTTGCTGCAAAGTTCATGTGTTTGTCCTTCATTATAGCTGCATAATTAATAATGTACAACTTTAAAGTGCCACCAATGCTCAGGCTCCTTTTGTCTTTCTATTCTTCAGGGTTGACATACGGTGGCTCCTTTTTCCTCCTGATAGTGTGACTACATTCTGACAGGAAGAAAGGATGTTGTCTACTTTTACCCATTCAACATATAATAATGGAGAAGAAACAGGACATGTGAAATAAAAACCACCATTCTCAGATGAGGGGAGAAGGAAAATGTGGTCACTGGTTCATAGACATCGTCAAATCCCACCAGGCAGAGATGGTGATTACTCTGGGTCCCAGCACTAGAGCAAGCTTTTTAGTCAGGCAATTTGGAAACTCCTGCCTGGTTCTACGTTCTAAGAGAACCTCCTTGTCCATTGTCCTCTGTGGACTTGGGTATTTCCTCCTCAAGTTGAGGGTTATGAGGCATGTGCTTCTAGTAGTTTGCTTAGTTTTGAGTTCTATTTCTTTTGGTGTGAGTTTGGGTTCACTGAGATTGTTTTGGCAATTGCAAACTGCAATAGGTCAAGCTTTGGGTTTCTTTGACTAGCCTATTCCATCAACATTTAGAATGATTGCTGTCTGTTTGCTGTCAGTCATTTTGACACATAAGAAACAACAGTCAAGGAGCTTGTAAAGACTTACTTTTCAAACCTCAAAATTCTTATCTTTTACCTACTGACCTATTGGCTTCTGTGCTTGGTTTTTAGAAAGTCAGCACAGAAGTGTGAGAAAACGGTAAATAACATTATCCTTAATCTCATCTGCAACAAAGTCTTTCTGTTTTTTTTTTTTAATTAAAAGACAAAACTTTATTCTGCAATTATGTTAATCTTAAATATGGGATGCCAAATGAGTCATCCCATAAGAGATGATGATGAAAGTATATGGAAGAGCTTCTTAAAATACTTTTTATTTAAAAATATCTAATAAATAAAGATTTTAAATATCTACTTGATAAATCAAGATGTACATCGTGATGACTTGAATATATATACACACATACGTGAATATATATATTCATGACCACATATCATAATGACCACAATCAAATTAATTTATGTTTTTTTAATGACAGTAGCACTGGTTTTATCTTCTAAACTTCTGCTTATACTGCTTTATCCTTGAACAAGTTTCTGCTTGTACTGCTTTTTACTTACAAGGCTATGAGCCTTGTAAAGCTATGAGCTATGGCATTTTGGCAGATAGTATTCTTTCAAAGTGAGTGCAACATCACCTCCAGTTTTCATATAATAGTCTGAAATGGGTTGGACACCTTACCTAAAAAGTTGTTCTCAAGGAGCCAAGCACCTTCCATTTTGTGATGCCATCATTTTTAACAAATGACATCTGACAAAGAAGGGCAGGAACAAGAACATTTATTACTTATCCACATAGACACAGAAGTGAAGACTGGGTGTGGAGTTCATGCCTGTAATCTCAGTGCTTTAAGGGGCTAAGTTGGAAGAATTGCTTGAGGCTGGAATTTTAAGATCAGCCTGGGCCACTCTGAGAGACTCCCATCTATTAAAAAATAAAAAATAAAAACAAAGAAGAAGAAGAAGAGGAAGAGGAAGAGGAAGAAGAAGGAATGGCACTCATCACTTTCACACTGGACTACCCAGAGCAAGTCACTTGGTCAACCTAATTGCAAGGCTGGCTGGGAAATTACCTCCTCCAATGTATCAGAAAGGAAAAAGGAATTGCCACACATCCTATTATTAAAATTATTACACAAAGCAAATATGAAAACACAAACATATATTAACTCAAAAGTTAAAAGAAAATAAACAGACTTATAAGAGGGATAAATTCTCATATTTCAATAATCAGCCTGAATATGAATGGACTAAATGCCCAACTGAAAAGACATAGAATGGCAAAGTGGATAAAAACTAATGACTCAACAATATGCTGCCTTTAGGAAACATACCTCACTACAAAAGGACACAGCCAGACTCAAAATTAGAGGACAGAAAATGAACTTTCAGGTGAGTGGAAAACAAAAATGGCAGAAGTTATGATTCTTAAAAAAAGGGCAGAAGTTATGATATCAGATAAAACAGCCTTCAAGCTATTAAAAATTAAAAAGGATACAGAGGGATACTACATTATGACAAAGGTTCAATCCACAAGCAAGAAATATCCATCCTAACATATATGCACCTAACACAGGAGCACCAGGATATATAAAGCAAACACTAAGTAAACTTAAAAAAGATATTGACTCTAACATAATCATAACTGGGGTAACAAATAGCACACTAACAACCCTAGATAGGTCATCAATTCAAAAAATCAATAAGAAGATCTAGATCCTCAACTTGACGCTAGACCAAATGGACTTAAGAGGTATCTACAGAACACTACACCCAACAGCCACAATTATACATTCTACCCATCAACACATGGAACATTCTCTAAGATTGACCACATTCTCAGATATAAATCAAACATAAACAAATTCCACAAGATTGAAATATTACCATACATCTTCTCAGACCACAATGGAATAAAAATAAATATCACTACCAACAAGAACTCCCAAAAACGCACAAAGACATGAACACTGAATAACATACTACTGAATGACTCCTGGGTCAACATGGAAGTTGAGATGGAAATTAAAAGATTCTTGGAAACAAATGAAAACAAAAACACATCTTACCAGAATCTCTGAGATGCCATGAAATCAGTAATAACAGGGAAATTGATAGCTCTACACATACACATTGAGAAAACAGAAAGATTACAAGTAAACAGCTTAACATCACACCTAAGGAACCAGGAAAAGCAAGACCACCAAAGCCCTAACTTCAGCAGAAGAATTCAGATCACCAAAATAAAGTCCCAATTACAGGACATAAAAGACAAAAGTGTCATAGAAAAAAAGTCAACAAAACAAAAAGCTGGTTCGTTGAAAGGAAAAATAAGATTGATGGACTCCTAGCCATATTGGCTAAGAAAAAGAGAGAAAAAAGATCAAATAAACATAATTAGAAACACAAAAGATGAAGTTACAACTGACTCCAAAGAAATTCAAAAGATTATCAAAGATTTCTGTGCACACTTGTACAGAAACTAAAAAATGTAAAGGCAATGGAGGATTTTCTGACATCACACAGCCTTCCAAAGCTGAAACAAAAAGAAATTGATACTCTAACTAGATCAAAATTAACACAGAGAAATTGACCCTGTCATAAGAATTCTACCTAAAAAAAATTAATTAATTAATTAAATAAACCCCCGGACCAGTCAAAAGTATTTTGGGCAATTGAGAAATATGAAACCCTCTCAAAATCATTTTATAAAATCACACTTATACCCAAACCTGGCAAGGACCCAACAAGGAAGAGAATTGTAGGCCAATCTCCTTGGTAGATGCAAAAATTCTCAATGATATTCCAGCAAATTGGATCCAACAACATATCTCAGGAATTATCCACCATGACCAAATATGCTTCATTACAGGAATGACGATCTGGTTCAACATCTGCAAGACCATACATATAATTCAACACATCAACAGATATAAAAATAAGAACCACATGATTATATCATTAGACACAGAAAAAGCTTGTGACAAAATCCAGTATCCCTTCTTGATTAAAAAAACCTTTGCGTATCTAGGCACAAAGGAACGTTCCTCAGAAAAGTAAGAACTATCTATGATAAACTCACAGCCAACATGTTGCTCAATGGACAAAAGTTGGAAGAATTTCCCTGAAAATGGGAACAAGACAAGGATGCCCACTCTCACCCCTCCTGTTCAGCATGGTGCTAGAAGGAAATCAGGAGTATCAAAATAGGTAAAGAGGAAATGAAGCTATCCCTCTTTGCAGACTGTATGATCCTATGCCTTGAAAACCCTAGGGAGTCCGTCTAAAACCTCCTTGTACTGATAAGTACTTTGGCAAAGTCTTGAGGTACAAATCAACATGCAAAAGACAATGGTTCTACACACCAGCAGCAAACAGGCAGAGAACCAAATAAGAAGCACAATTCTATTCACAAAAACCACAGAAGAAAAGAAAGAAAGAAAGAAAGAAAGAAAGAAAGAAAGAAAGAAAGAAAGAAAGGAAAGAAAGAAACTTCACATCTACCTAACCAGAGAAATTAAAGACCTTTATAACAAGAATTTCAAAATATTGCTCAAAGAAATCAAAGATGGCACAAACAAATGGAAAAACATCCCCTGTTCCTGGATTGGAAGAATCAATATTGTCAAGATGTCCATCTTACCCAAGGCAATCTACCAACACAATATCCATCAAATTAACAACGTCATTCTTCTCAGCCCTGGAAACAACAACACAGAAATTAATATGAAAACAAAAAAGAGCATGAAACAAAAAAGAGCCAAAACAATCCTTAGCAAAAGGAACAAAGCAGGAGGTAACACACTTCCAGACTTCAAACTTTACTATAAGGCTACGATAATCAAAACAGCCTGGTACTGGTATAAGAGCAGACATATAGACCAATGGAATAGAACAGAGATTCTGGAAGCAAAAACCTGATCTCTTAACCAACTCTTCTTTGACAAAGCTAGTAATAACAATCATTGGGGAGATGAGACTTTATTCAGCAAATGGTGCTGGGACAACTGGCTGATCACATGCAGAAGAATGAAACAGAACCCCTGCCTATTGCCATATAAAAAAATCAACTCTAAATGAATCAAAGACCTAAACATAAAACCTCAAACTATAAGAATCATAGAAGAAAACATAGGAGATACACTTAATGCACATAGGAATAGGCAACCAATTCATGATCAAATCCCCAAAAATGAATCACATAAAAGCTACAATAAACAAATGGGACCTCATAAAACTGAAAAGCTTCTGCACAGCAAAAGAAGCCATTAAGAGAGTGAAGAGACAACCCACAGAATGAGATAAAATATTTTCTAACTATGTATCTGACAAGGGCCTAACATCCAGGATCTGCAAGGAACTCAAATGAGCCAAAGGAAAAAAAAACCCCAAAAAACCACCTATTAAAAAGTGGACAAAAGACATGAATAGACACTTCCCAAGAAAAGACATATGAGCAGCCAACAGACACATAAAGAAAATGCGCAGCCTCACTAATCATCAGAGAAATGCAAATTAAACCCATATTGAGATACCACCTAACTCCAGTAAGGTGCCCATCATTAATAAATCAAACAACAACAGATGTTGGCATGGGTGCAGAGAAAAGGGAATGCTTTTACACTGTTGGTGGGGTTGCAAATTAGTCCAATCTCTGTGGAAAACAATGTGACAATTTTTTAAAAAACTAGAAATTGACCTTCCATATGACCCAGCAATCTCTCTCCTGGGAAAATACTTGGAGGAACTTAATAATTCCACAAAAAAGATACTTGCACATACATGTTTATCAACGTGCTATCCACAATTACAAAAACCTGGAGCCAACCCTGCTGCACACCAAAAGTGGACTGGATAAAAAAAATGTGGTGCATATACACAATGGAATATTATGCAGCCATAACGAAGGACAAAACTATGGACTTCATAGCAAACTGGAAAGATTTAGAGTCCATCATACTTAGTGATCTATCACAGAAACAAAAAACTGAATACCACATGTTCTCACTCAAGTGAATCCTGAACATTTATCACAATGCTACAAAGAAGAGATCAGCAGTCACAGGACACTGCCAGGGAAGGGAGGAAGAGGAAAGAACATGTGACTTCACAAAGGGTACCTGATCCTAAACCAGGGGAAGTGAAGAACAGTCGGAGTCCCAAACATTACCTATACCTAGACTACTCATGTATCTAATCCTGACTTGTACCCCACATCTCAATAATAAAATAAAGAGAGAAACATAAACTACATGAATCCAACCTACTATAGAAGCATCATTTTCAGTACCATAGAAAAAATTTGGTTCAGAATACAGCTCTACTGTTGACAGTCCAATGGGAAATTTTTGCCATTGCATAGAGTGCTAGACTATACTTCAAATTCCAACTCAAAAGTTATTTTGGTTTATCCCTGTACCCACAGAGGTCACAAAAACACCTCTGTTAAAAATGCCAGCACTGTATTTCAAGAAGGAGTAGCATAATGAGGTAAGTCATATCTGACTAAGGAGCAGGCATGTCACCCAAAGGTCACAGAATTGAAGTTGCGAGCCGTAACTGAATGAGACTGTTATCTGCCTCAGGGGAGGAGTATTTCCTAGTAGTATAGAAGAGTTGTGCTATAGTCTTCCTTATCTTCTAGAAAGAATTCATTTACTTTAATACATTCAAAGCCACACAAGACTAATACTACCTCATTATGTCAATCCTTCTTGAAATACAGTTTGATATCTTTAGCAGAGGTGTTTTATGGCCTTTCTGGATACAGGGGTGAACCAAGCAGACACAATTCATGATCTTACAGTGCTGATATTTTAGCAAGGGGATCAGAGTAGAGGCAACTAATTGCAAAATGATTTGCTTTTCCATTAATTTCCTTTATAATTAAGTATCCTAATGTGGTAAGTGCTACAAACGCATACAGGGGTTAGAGAGGCTTCCTAGGGAAATAACTTTTGAATTGGGTTTGAAGTATGGGTAGGAACTGACTGGGTGAGGGGGGAGAAAGAGTGTTTCAGGCATAGGAAGAACATGAGTGAAGGCCCTAGTAGGTAGGGAGTCATGGGCTGTTAAGAATGCAGTGCCTCTGGAGTTTAGAGAGTGAACAGAAGAGTGTTCCATGAGGTTGGCAAGTGATGCAGGGCCAGACCCTCCATGGCTTCAAGATCCTGCATCCCTCAAGGGCTGTATTAGCTGCTGTCTTACCCCTACAAGCAATGGGGAAGTCTGCAAGGATTTTTCTAATTCTTAAAAATGGGAGTAACACAGCCATGTGCCAGGGAGAAAGGTGCTGTTCATAACCACAACTATTAATATGTCCTAAAGAAGGTGGAATCTATTGATGGGATGCCTTTACATCTTCAAAACATATGCAAGATCTGGGCATTCTGGTTGAAGTTGGGATGTTTTACAAAATAAAGTGAAAAGAACTCAGAGATCCTGGGGAAATCGGGGAAATATGGGGTGAAGAGAGGACAAGAAGGGAGAAAGAGAAGAGAGAACCAGGAGGTGATTAAGAAGGTTACTGAGTAGATTGGGAGTGAGAGAGAAATCCCTGGTAGTGGGGTGACCTACAAGACATTGAAGAACATGTCTAATATAAATATCAGATCATTTCCAGAAATCTCAAAATTTATGTAAGTTGCTCTCTGACTGACTGATTGATTGATGGATATGGTTTGACTTGGTTTGCTTTGTTTTACAGAAATCTGGGTATATTAATTTTCTATTGCTGCTCTAACAAATTACCACAAACTTATGGTCTTAAAATAATATGAATTTATTATCTTAAAATTCTGGATGTTAGACATCCAAAATAGGTATCACTGGGTCAAAATTAGGGTGTTCGTAAGACCTCACTGCTCTGGAAACTCCAGGGGGAGAATCTATTTCCTTGCCTATTTCGGCTTCTAGAGTTGCATTCCATGGCTCATGGCCCCTATTTTCATCTTCAAAGCCATCAGCGTAGCACCTTCAAAAACCTCTTTTCTCTCTGACCTCCCACCTAGATAATCCAGAATAATCTTCCCATCTCAATATTCTTAATCACATCTGCAGATTCTGGGGATTCGGAATTATGTGTCTTTGGGGAGGTCATTATTCAGTCTACTCTCTAGGTATCCTGCTCATTTAGTAGGTGGGAAAGGAAATTTACTCCAACTTTAAAAGGTGAGGTCTGAGACATCTGGGTAATACAAAATAATACGGGCTAAATTAAAATCATCAATTATTTCATTATTTCTATTTGTTATTATTTTATTACTCCATCGTTTCATGCATATGTCAATTTTTTATTGAGATATGAGAATAGTATGTTCTGTTAATGTTTCAATCATGTGGCAGGTATTCATTGAACACATATAGGTTCCAGGCATTGTGAGTCCCAGAGTAAATGACCAGGTGTAAGACAACACGGTAGCTTTCAAGAAACTTCAATTTTGTGGGACAGAAGTAGAAGGAAATAAACAATTTTACTAGAGTCTGAGAAAATCAATGAGAAGTATAACCACTATGTGTTAAGGAAAAATATAGGAGCCACATCTACTCACCTTAATCAAAGGGGATCAGAAAATGCATCCCAGATAGATCAGTCAGGATTTAGAGAAGCAGAACTCAGGATCTGACCTCAGGTAATTGTGGGAGCAGGTTACCCCATCTAGTCTTTGAGGGCTAGCATCTTCATATCTGATGCTGGAGCTTGAAATCTGCAGGGCAGGCAGTTGGGAAGCGAAGGTCTATGTGGAATGTGGAGAGCAAGGATAAGGCAGAACCTGTATATTCAAGATTGTGTCTGCCTTTTACTGCTTCCAACACTGATGCTGATGATGGAGGTGTTTTGCAGGAGAAGCTGGTGTCCTTTGTCAAAAGAATGAAACTCACCTGGCCCCAAGATCAGAGATGCTGGAGGATTTAGGGGAAGGTAGAATGACTGCTGTCCTACACCAGAGAAGGCCACCCAGCAGATAAATGAAAACATGTGAAAAGCAAGTTGATACATTACAAAGCCACCACACCCAAATCAACAGAGGAAAAAGTACCTTTATCTAACTACTGGGTCTGACAATTAAGTACGTGAACTCACCCTAGAAAAAGTGCTGCATACCTCATTGCTGAATATCACTATTGTCACCTTTGAAGTACTCCCCTTTGGAAGCTATGGACCAATGCCAGTGCCTAGTTCACCCATCAAAACAATTTTTGGAACTCTTTCTAGAATGACCATCAGAACCGTTGTGAGAATGTCGGAGTTTGAATTAGAGCAAAAAACAAACACGTACAGTTTTTGTTAAATTTAGCAAGAGTGAAAGTGAAATTATGGACATGTTAGTCCAAGTTTATGAGGATAACGCCATGAAAAAAATGGCAGTGTACAAACAGATTAAACTTTTTGAGGGGACAGAAGAGAGTTCAGGACGGGCAGTATTGAGCAAAACTAATGAAAACATTGCAAAAATTCATTGAATTTTGTGTCAAAATTATCAGCTGACAGTAAGAAGCACACATAGCAGATCAAATAAACAACGATAGAGAAACAGGAACATCTCAACAGAAAATCATGACATGAGAAAGGTGTGGGCAAAAGTGGTCCCAAAGGCCCAGTCCTTACAGCACTGTCTGTGAGGGAGTTTTTAGCCAGTAAACAAAAAACTGTATTGGAACAACCTTTGTACTCACCTGATCTGGTCCCCAATGATTTTTTTCTTTACCTGAAGATAAAGGAAATATTGAAAGGAAGACATTTTGATGACATTCAGGACATCAAGGGTAACATGACAACAACTCTGATGACCATTCCAGAAAGAGAGTTCCAAAACTGCTTTGACAGGATGAGGAAGCACTGGCGTTGGTGCACCAGCTTTCCAAGGGGAGTATTTCAAAGGTGACCATAGTGATATTCAGCAATGAGGTACGTAGCACTTTTTCTAGGATGAATTTGCGAACTTAATTATCAACCTTCATATAAGAAATTTCCTGTAGCTGGAGTGGCTGAAGCTCAGGTGGGGATTTCAGAGTGGGTGGAGGGAAAGATGAGCCTGGAGCCTTAAGTCAAGCAAGGTCACTAAAGAGGCTTTAACATCCAGAACGGAGTAACTAAATATTAATGGTGATGGGGAATATGGACTAGGAGCGACTGTCCAATTTTCACTTGAAAAGGCTCAAAACCATTAGCATAGCAGATTCTTCCCTCGAGTCTCAGCTCTCTTTCTTATTTAACAGGTGTATCCACAAACTCCTCAGCTTTCCCCTACACTCATATTGGCTCAATGTCTCTGCTTGCAGTACATGCGCCTTCTCCCTTTTCCCTTCAAGTTCCTTCTCTTTTTCTGTGAGCCCTGCCCTAGGCAGTATCCTCAGCAAGTCAGACATGACCACACTAGGTGTCACTAGACAGTGGCCATTCCCAGGACAGGAACTATGTCATCCAGGTGTCCCCACTGCCTATCACAGTGTCTGGCACTTAGAAGGTGCTCAACAGATGCTTACCGTTTGAATCCGTTGCCAGAGTCGCTCACCTAACACTTGCTTACATATTTTTTTGGTTTTCATTGTGGGTTTCATGAAATAGGGCTTCTGATCACAGTCAAACCAAGGGAGGCACCAGATTTATCAGATTTCTGTATTTGAACAGAAAATTAAGAAGGGACAGTAAAAGCTTCTAGCATAACTCAGAAAAGTATCTAAACATAGACCCAAGTTATCGGCAGGAAAAAAAAAAAACCACTCCTATTGTGAGGTCTGCTCCAAAGCATTGTTGGATCTCTCATTCTTTGCCAAAATGTCATAATCATTCTCTTCTTTACAGTCTTCTTTATCATTCTTGACATCTTCTATCTTCGTAGGACTGCTTATCTGATCACTGAACCCATTATAATTATAAAGAGGCTTCAATTTTTTGACAGAGGAGAACCTCAACACACGTCGGAAGTTTTCCTTAAGAGTTGAGAAGGTGACTGTAGAGTCTATTTCCTCCAAAATTTTAAGGGTTATACTTGCCAATCTCTTGATTGTTGGGTCATTGTCCCAACGCTCTGATTTAATAGCTGTAACAGCAGAAGAGACCTTAGTTCAACTTATTGCTATCTTAGAGTCCAAGAAGCTCTCACCTTAAATAGCCTTACCACTTTTCACAGATCCCTCTTTCTTCCTATCTCCCTACTTCTTACTCTCCCCATGTCCATTTTGTTGAATTGATTAATAGCATCCATGAAGTTTTATCTTCTATCCCCACCAGATCCCATTAAAAGAAAAATGGAAATGTTCACTAAACGTTATCGAGTACCTTTTATGTGTGGAACATTTTGCTAGACTGTATAAACATATATTCATAAAATTATCAAGAGATTCATCCTGATGAAGCTGAAATCATTCTACATGTTCCTTAATAGGGAACTGCTTAAAGTTAGGAATATCATAAGTAAAATACTACACACATATTTACATGATGATGTAGACACACTTCTTGGCATGGAAATATATTTATAATATAAAGGTAAGTGAAAAAGTTATAAAATCATCATGATAGTTTGGAAAATAAATACGTGATAGCCTTTATTCTTTTCAAATATCCGGGATAATAATATACCAAAACACTAGTATTATTTTATCCAGATAGCAGACTGTGTGAATTACCATTTAATTTCTAATAAAAAAAGGAAAAATAGAAGATTTATAAAAGAAAGAGAGAGAGGAGAAGAAGCAGAAGGATGATGAGGAAAGAAGAAAAAGCTTGTAAGAAAGATGGAGAATTCTAGTGCTTGGCATTTAGCAGGCAGTGAAATATGTGTTGAATGAATGAATGAGTGAATGAAATAATGAAAAAGGAAGGAAAATAACGATCTATC
Source organism: Carlito syrichta (assembly GCF_000164805.1). Lineage (NCBI taxonomy): Eukaryota > Metazoa > Chordata > Mammalia > Primates > Tarsiidae > Carlito > Carlito syrichta. The sequence continues at coordinate 403,901 of NW_007249208.1, forward strand.
AATGTAGGTTCATGACTTTTAACAAATGTACTGAGGGGAGATGTCAATAATGGGGAAGGCTGTGGATGGGTAGGGGCAGAGGCGGTGCAGGAAAGCCTTGTACCTCCAGCTCAATTTTGCTGTGAACCTAAACTGCTCTCAGAAAATAGTCTTTTAAGGAAGGGAGAAAGGAAGGCAATCAACTTATTTTATAACTCACCTATTTGTAATTTTGACCCTGGTGGAGCAATAAACAGAGGTTGAGAGAGATCCTTAAGACCCAAACATTTTGATAGACTAATAATTGCCCTTCTTTAATGATTTCCTCTGAAAATGTATTGTACATTGCTAGCCACTAAAACGTGAATTCTCTGAGGGAAGAGAATTGGCTTTATTTGTGGCTCTGTCCCCAGCAGCTGGAATAGTGCTGTCATGTAAGAGATGCTGAAAAAATATTTGTTGGATGATTGAGTGAATGAATTTTCAACTTTCTGTAGTTCCTAAGCGCATTAGCATGATAGTTAAGTCTCAGACAATGAGAGGGATAAATGGAGAGACTGCAACAGAAAAAAAGAGTAAGACAATAGATAGAGAGATGACTCCTAACCTGGTCTTTCACTGATTCCCCACAACCATCCACCCCCACTACCACCCTCTTCCTATTCTGCTGGAACCCTTATAAAACTCATATGGAACTAGAATCACAAGAGTAAGCCTAGTTAGAGCGAGGCATAAAGCCTTTTAACCTCAGTACTTACCATCAAACATAAGTTTAATTTCATCTCCGAGCAGTAAGTGGCCATGCAATTTTGCCAAGTATCCTATGCACATAGTAAAAAATTAATGTTATCCCAAAATTCACTATGAAAATACATTTCGGATATTTTCTGACAAACTTCTTTGCATTTTTCAAAGCAAAGCGTCTCTAGATATACTTGAGTCATCTTTTAGAGTTTTCAAATAATTATTTAATAAACTTGTTTATTGAACCCTATGTATAACTGTGAACAAATCATATTGGACAGCTCAGTGAGTGACCACAAAGTGAACATGCTATGACTATCACTTAGGTTATTGAGTAAGAGTACTGTAAAGTTGTTTTTTGTTTTCTTTTTTTACTTCAGATTTAGGGGGTACACATGTGTATTTGTTACATGAACATATTGTGTAGTGGTGGGGATCTGGTCTCAGGTGGCCCATTCCTCAGAGAGTGAACACTGTGCCCCATAAGTAGTTTCTCAACCCTAACCCTCTTCTCCCTCCCCTCATATTGGTGTCCTAGTATTTATTATTCTCATCTCTGTGACCGTTTAGCTCTGACATATGAGTGAAAACACGCAGTGTTTGGATTTTTGTTTCTGAGTCGGTTCACTTAGGGTGATGATCTCCAGATTCAACCATGTTGCTGCACAGGACATGCTTTCATTCTTTTTATGGCTGTGTAGTATTCCATGGTGTATATATACCACATTTTCATTATCCACTGATCAGTTAATGGGAATTTAGTTTGATTCCAAATTTGCAATTATAAATTGTGCTGCAATGAACATGCAGGTACAGGTGTCTTTGTTACATGACAATCTCTTGTTTCTCAGGGTAGATACCTAGCAGTGGGATTGCTGAATCAAATGGTAGATCTACTTTTAGTTGCTTGAAAAATCTCCATACCACTTTCCATAGAGATTGTACAAATTTACATTCCCACCAATAGTGTATAAGTGTTTCCTTTTCTCTGCATCCACACCAGCATCTATTGTTTATTATTTTTTTTAACAATGGTCATTCTGTCTGGCATAAGGCGGTATCTCTTTGTGATTTTAATTTGCATTTTCCTGATTATGAGTGATGTTGAACATTTTTTCACGTTTGTAGGCCATTGGTGTATCTTCTTTTGAGAGATGTCTGTCATGTTATTTACCCACTTTTTAATGGAGCTATTTGTTTTTTTATGGCTGATTTGTTTGAGTTCTTTGTAGATTCTGGATATTAGTCTTTTGTCAGATGTATAGTTTATGAATATCCTCTTCCATTCTGGAGCATACTTTTTGCTCTATTGATACTTTCTTTTGTTGTGAAGAAACTTTTTAGTTTACTTAAGCCCCACTTGTTTATTTTTGTTGCATTTGCTTTTGGGGTTTTAGCAATAAATTATTTGCCTAGGTCAATGTTCATAAGAGTTTTTCATAGGTTTTCTTCTAGGATTTTTATGATTTCAGGTCTGACATTCAAGTCTTTAATTCATCTTAAGTTAATTTTTGTATATATAGAGAGATAGGGATCAAGTTTTATTTTTCTGCATGTAACCACCCAATTTTCCCAGTACCATTTGTTGAATAAGGTGTACTTTCCCCAGTGTGTGCTTTTGTCTGTTTTGTCACAAATCACTTGGTTGTAGGTATTTGGGTTATTTGCCGGACTCTCTATTCCGTTCCACTGGTCCATGTGTCTGTTCTTATACCAGTACCATGCTGTTTTGGTTACAACAGCATTGCTGTATAATTTAAGCCATGTAATGTGATATCTTTTTAGCTCTGTTCTTTTTGCTTAGGATTGCTTTGACTATTCTGTATTTTTTTTTCTTTCATATAGAATTATATTTTTTAATTCTGTGTAAAATGACAGTAGTTTGATAGGTATTACATTGAACCTGCAGATTACACCATTTGTTTGTGTCCTCTGCAATTTCTTTCATCAGAGTTTTCTAGTTCTCCTTGTAGAGGTCTTTCACCTCCTCAATTAAATATATTCATTCATAGTTTAGATTTTGGTTGATTTGTAAATGGAATTGAGTTCTATTTTCAGCTTGGTCGCTAGTGGTGTATAGCAGTGCTAGTGATTTGTGTGTGTTGATTTTGTATCCTGAAATTTTACTGAATTCATTGATCAAGTCTAGGAGTCTTTTGAAGGAGTCTTTAGGGTTCTCTAGGTACAAGATCATATCATCAGCATACAGAGACGGTTTGATTTCTCTTTTCCCAATTTGGATATGCTTTCTTTTTCTGCCCTGATTGCTCTGGCTAGGACTTCCAGTACTATGCTGAATAGGTGTAACAAAAGAGGACACCCTTGCATTGTTCCAGTTCTGAGGGGGAATGCATTCAACTTACCATTCAGGATGACATTGACTGTGAATTTGTCATACATAACTTTTATTATTTTGAGGAATGTTCTCTCTATGCTTATTTTGTTGTTTTTTTAAATCATGGACTACTAGATTTTATTAAATGCTTTTTCTGCACCTATTGAGATGATCGTATGATTTTTGTTTTTAATTCTGTTCATGTAGTGGATCACGTTCATTGACTTGCAAGTGTGGACACCCTTACATCCCATGAATAAAAACCATTTGGTTGTGATGCATTATTTTTTTATGTGCTGTTGAATTCTGTTTGCTAACATTTTGTTGAGGATTTTTGTGTCTATGTTCATAAGTGATATTGATCTGTAGTTTTCTTTTTTGCTGTGTCTTTTCCTGGCTTTAATATCAGAGTGATAATGGCCTCATAGAATGGGTTAGGGAGAATTCCCTCTTCTTTAGTTTTGTGGAATAGCTTTAGTAAAATTGGTACCAGTTCTTTGACTGGCTGGTAGAATTTCACTGAGAGTCTGTCAGAGGTCAGACTTTTTGTTGTTGTTGTGAGACTGCTAATTACTGTTTCAATCTCGCTACTAGTTACTGGTTTGTTCAGGGTTTCTTTCTGATTAAAGGTTGGGAGATTGTATGTTTCTAAGAATTTTTCCATTACCTCTAGATTGTCTAGTTTATTTCCATAGAAGAATTACTAATAGTTTCAGATAGTCTTTTGAATTTCCAATGTTTCAGTTGGAATGCCTTTTTTTTTTTATTTCTGTTGACCTAATTTTAGCCTTCTCTCTTGTTTCTTAATTAATCTAGCTAGTGGTCTATCAATTTTGTTTATCATTTAAAAGAACCAACATTTTGTTTCATTGATCCTTTGTACTTTTTAATTTCAATTACACTTAGTTCTGCTCTGATCTTTGTTATTTCTTTTCTTCTGCTATTTTTGGGTTTGGTTTGTTTGTGTTTTTCCAGTTCCTTAAAGTGTAATGTTAAGTTGTTGATATGTGATCTTTCAGTCTTATTAATGTAGTGCTTAAGTGGTATAAATTTGCCTCTGAGTCTAGCTATGGCTGTGTCCCAGAGGATTTCATAACGTTTTTCATTGCTGCCACTCATTTCAAGACATTTTTAAATTTCGATATTGATTTCATTGCTGACCCAAGGATAATTCAATAGCAAACTATTTAACTTCCATGTCTGTGTTTGGTTTCATGAGTTCTTCTTGGGTCAATTTCCAGTTTTATTCCACTGTGGTCTGAGGAGGTGCTTGACATGATTTTGTTTGCTTGAATTTATTAAGATGCAATTTGTAGCTTTTCATATGGTCTATCTTGGAGAATATTCTATGTACTAATGTGAAAAATGCACAATTCTATAGTTTTTGAATGGAAAGTTATGTAGATATGTTAGTTCCATTTCTTTTAGAGACTTATTACCACCAATATTTCTTTGTTGACTTTCTGCCTTGATGATCTGTCTATTGCTGTCAGTGTAGTGTGAAGTGGACTGAAGTCCCCCACCATCATTGTATTCATGTCTCTCTCTCTCTTATTTATAGGTCTAGTTGGATTTGTTCAATAAAGTTGCATAAATATTTAAATTTGTTTTGTCTTATTGGATTGATTTCTTTATCATTATGTAATAGTCATCTTTGTCTTTTTTTTAAACCATTGTTAATTTAAAGTTTGTTTTATCTGATATGATAATGAATATTCCAGCTCATTTTTGGTTTCCATTTGTGTGGAATATTTGTCCCCACCCTTTTACCTTGAATATATAGGAGACTTTGTGAGGTACATGGGTCTCTTGAAGGCAGCAAAAATTTGGGTTGTGTTTTATAAAATCCATTCTCCCGGTCATTATCTTTTTAGTGGGGTACTGAGACCATTTACATTTAGAGTTAATAAAGACATATAAGGTACTGTTCCATTCATCATGCTGGTTGTTATCTGGCTGCTTTGTTTATTTATTCATTTGTTTTCTCTACTGTGTTGGTTTTCTATTAATATATTTGGGTTCCAGCATTTTTTTTTTTTTTTTTTTTTTTGCTAATGTATTTTGATTGTTTCAGTATTTAGAACTCTTTTGAATATTTATTGTAGAGCTGGTCTAGTGGTGATAATTTCCCTCGGCATTTTCTTGTCTGTAAAGGACTTCATTTCTCCTTCATTTATAAAACTTAATTTTGTAGGATATGAAATCCTTGACTGACAGTTTTTCTGTTTGTGGAGATTGAAAATGGGGCTCCAGGTTGGGTACGGTGCCTCACTTTGGGAGGCTGAGGTGAGAGGATTACCTGAGCCCATAGGTTCAAGACCAACTTGGACAACATGGTGAAACCTCGTCTCTACAATAAATCAAAAAGTTAGCTGGGCATGGTAGCACACTCCTGTAGTTCTGGTAAGTTTGCCAGAGCCCAGCAGGTTGATGCTGGAGTGGCTGTGAGTGTGCCACTGCGCTCCAACCTGGGCGACAGAGTGAAAAAGAAAAGAAAATTGGGCCCAAATCCTTTCTGGCTTGCAGGATTTCTTCTGAGAAGTCTGCTGTTAGTCTGAAAAGTTTACCTTTGTAAGTTATTTAATGTTTTTGTCTCACTTTTCTTTTTTATCTTTTGGTCTCACTTCTCTTAAAAATCTTTTCTTCTTGTTAACTTTGCATAGTCAGATGACTATATGCCTTGGAAATGATCTTTTGCAATGAATCTTTTGGGAGTTCTTTGGGCTTTTTGTATCTAGATGTTTAGATTTCTGGAAAAGCCAGGTAAGTTTTCTTCCATCATTCCCTCAGATAGGTTTTCAAAATGTCGCTTTCTCTTCTTTCTCAGGAATACTTATGATTCTTAGGTTTGGCTATTTTACATAATCCAAGATTTCCTGGAGCCTCTTCCATTCGCTTGATTCATTTTTCTTTATTTTTGTCTGGTTGGGTTAATTCAAAGCCCTTGTTCTGAGATCCTTTTTTTTTTTTTTTTTTTTTTGCTTGTTCTAGTTTACCATTATAACTTTCCACTGCATTTTATATTTCCCTAAATGCTTCTTTCATTTCCAGGATTTCAGCTTTTTTTTTTTTTTCTTTCTTAAGGCTATCTCTTTAGAGATTTTTAAATCCATGTCTGGAATGATTTTTTAAATTTCTTTATGTTGGTTTTCAATTTCCTCCTGAAATTCATTGACCAATTTCATCTGTACCTTTTTGAATTCTATGCCTGGAATTTCAAAAATTTCTTTTTGGTTAGGATTTGTTTCTAAAAAGCTGGTGTGGTCTTTTTGGGCGTGTTGGAGAACTCAGTATTGCATGTTGTCAGAATTATTTTACTGGTTCCTTCTCATTTTTGGTAGACAATTTCTTCTTATTTGAAACTGGAAGTGGGCTGACACGAGCACTGTAGGGTTCTCTTGGTTATCTATAGACTTGGTGTGGTGAGTTTCTCAACTGCCAGATGTGGCAGCCCTCTGCTCGGTAAATGCACTGGCTTATGGTGATCTGAGTGACAGGAGTGGTTTGTAAAGTGTTGTTAACAGGCACTAGGGATCAGGCCTTTCCCAAATTTCAGAAAGTTTATTGAATAGAGTATTAGGAGCATGCCAGAAGCCTTCCTCAGAGCCCTCCCTATCTCCTCCTTCACCTTTCAGAATAAATTCTGTTGTGTCTGCCTTCTCTTGTTCACATTACATTATGAGATTCATCCATGTTCTTTCATGTAGTAATAGTTCATTCATTTTCAGTGCTTCATGGCAGAGGCTAACAAAGTTTTCTTGAAACACAGCCATGCACATTGGCTTACTTGTTTACATATTATCTCTGTCTGCTTTCACCCTATTGTACCAGAGTTGAGAAGCTACAATAGAGACCATATGGCACTCAAAGTCCAAAATATTTACTAGTGGGCCTTTCACAAAGAGTTTGCCAAACCCTGCTATTATGACAGTCCATCATATGAATGCAGCATTTTTAAAAAAACCATTCTTCTGACGATGGACATTTGTTTTGTTTCCAGTTTTGGGCTTTTATGAATAATGATGTTATGGACATCTTATACATGGATTTTGGTATGCATTTATTTAACCACTATTTGGCATATAGCTAGGAGTGGATTTACTGGATAATGGATATGCTTATGTTCAACTCTAACAGTTACTGCTAAACAGTTATCCAAAGTGGATATACCAATTTTCACTCCCACCAACAGGCATGAACATCTTCATTGCTCTACATCCCCCCCAACAGTTGAGATATCAAGCCAATCTTTTTCCTTTGTCATTCTCATGGGTTTGGTGGTAGCATTACATTGTGATTTTAATTTGCATTTTTATATTGATTAATAAGATTATGTGTAATTTATTGGCCATTTTGACATTTTCTTTTGCAAAATGCTTATTAAGAAAGTCTCTTACCTGCTTTTTATAGAGTTGATTTTTTTAATTTATAGACATTAAAAAAATTCTGGATACTAATCTTTTTAAATGTTCTATACCTTACAAGTATTTTCTCCTATCCATGGCTAAACTTTTCTACTTGTACTAGATTTTTGATTAACAGAAATTCCTCATTTTAATGCAGTCTAAACTCATCATCTTTTAATTTATGGTTAGTGAGTTCTGGCACACTGTTAGGTAATTGTTGCCTATCTCAAGTCATAGACATAGCCTCCTATATTTACTTCTAATACCTTTATTATTTTACCCTTAGATCTACAAAACAACAGGAATTATATGACATGAAGTTGGAGCCAAGATATTTTTACATACCTGTGAACTTGACCATTAAGGAAAAAAATTGTTCTTTCCTTATTTCTTGGCAGGGTCACCTATATCATAAGTTGTGTGTGGATCAGTGTCTTGACTCCATTCTGTCTGCCTATTGCTGCACTACTAAACACACTGCCTTTGATTTGAATACAAGTTTATCTCACTATTTTTTAACTTGTGTAATCAGTAAGATATAATGCATTTTGATATGTTGATAATATGAGTCCTTCTACTCTGGTTTCTCTTTAAATTATCTTTACTATTTTCAAACCTTTACATTTTCATATGAAGTTTATAATTAGCTTGTCAAATTTCACACACACCCCCAAGACCCTTGGTGAGATTTTGTTTGGGACTGCATTGAATCTGTATAGATTAAGTTGCAGAAAACTGACATTGTTACAATATTTAGTCTTTCAATCCAAGAGCATAATATATCCTTGTATTTAAGTCTTAAAAGTTTTTTCTCAGTATTTTTTAGTTTTCTGTGTATCAGTTTTACACATCTTTCTTTAGTTTTATTTTGAGGTATTTGATGATTTTCAGTACTTTTTATTTGATATTTTAAAGAATTAAGTTTCTAATTGTTTATTGCCTATGTATAAAAATCTGATTGATCACTGTATATTGATGTTATATCTAGAAAACTTGCCAAATTTATTTATTAATTTGAGTAGTTTTTCTGAAACGTTGAATATTTTAAATATGCAATTATTTATCTACAAATTTTGAATGTTCTATCTCTTATATCCAAACTTAGACATTTTATTTCTTGCTATTGTCTTATTTTATTTTTGGAAAATTCTTGACCATTATCTCCTCAAGCAGTTTTTCTGCTTCATTCCTTCTCCTCTCTCCTTTTGAAATGCATGCATAAGGTATTTAACTATGTCTCATATTATCTTATTGTCTCTTCCTATTTTCTATTTTTATTACTTCAAGTTTTGATCTTCAGGTTGAGTATTTTATTCTGACATAATTCTCTTTTAAGCATTTTCTACTCTGCTGTTAATTTTCTCCATTGAGTTACTCATTATGTCTCATCACTTCATTCTCTCATTATTTACTCATTTGAATATGTTAATTATATTTATTTTGAAGTTTAGATATGACAATGCCAATAACTATATAATCTGAATTCCATTTCTATTGTTTGTCTTTTGTATTGTAATAGAAAAGCATTTCTATATGTCTGGTTAGTTTTGATTAACTCTCAGCTATTGTGTGTAAAATTTTGTGTAGATAATTAGAGTCTCTGGACAATTTGTCTTTCTCTCAGGGGGGATTTATTTTGGCTTCTGTCATGCAGTTAGACCAGAGGTATACCTTCTTAATGCAACCAGGGTATTATAAATTTAAGGTTTTCATCATCGTGAGTGCTGGTTTTTTTCCAGTTTGCTCTTACCCCTCCTGTTGAGCCATCAGATCTCAGTTGAAAGCCTAGGAATGTATATTAGGCTTCATTGTAAGTCCACTCCAAGTTTTGTTCCCTAGCTCAGTGAGACAACTAAAAAAAATTTTTTTTTTTGAGTTGAAGTCTCACTCTGTCTGCCAGACTGGAGTGCAGTGGCCGCTCCCGGCCACCGCAGCCTCGACCTGCTGGGCTCCGGTGACCCTTCCGTCTCAGCCTTCTGAGTAGCTGGAATTACAGGCACGTGCTACCATGCCTGGCTCATTTTTATTTATTGTAGAGATGAGGTCTCGCCTGCCCAGGCGGGTCTCGAACCCGCAGGCTCAGGCAATCCACTCACCTCAGCCTCACAAAGGCGTGGGATTACAGGCTGAGCCACCCTCAGTCTTTCAACTACCATATTTGCATTTATAATTGGCAAAATCTACAAAGAAAAATATTCTCCAAGTATGAAGACTTCTTCTTTTGGCTTCTCTATTCTTCTGTCCTGAATCACTGCCTTTATAAAAGCTCTCTAATGTCTTCAGAAAAGTTTTGAAAATCTTCTCCCTTTTCTAATTGGCTTTAGTAGGAGGCAGACGTAAAATAAATTAGCCAACCATTGCTAGAAACAGAAATCTAAAATGACTTTAAATATCAAAACTGAATGGCAAAGGGCTACAAAGGATCGACCAATTCCTATATACTAGACACTCTTCTAGTACTTTATTTCAGCTAATACTCACACTCATTTTGTGAAGCTATTCTTATTCTCCTCATTTTACAAATAATAAAATTAACATTTATAGAGATTAGATAACTTGGTAAAGGTTACATGGCTATGATTATACATTCCAAAGTTTGAATTTAAGCTTGTCTATTTTCAACTGTGTAATTAGAAAATAAAAATTATTTTTCTGTTGTATACATTTAAGGTATGCAGCATGATTTTTGATGTGCATATGTACCTTTAGTAAAATGAAATCAGCAACCAAGTAAATTAGCATATCTGTCATCTCATAGTTACCTTTCTTGTGTGAAACACACACAAAAGTGTATTTTAAGTGATCTTTTGGGTAAGAACATCTAAAACCTACTCAGAGAATTTAAAGACAGGTCTCATGCTATACATTAGATTTCTAGACACATTAATCCTACATAACTGCAACTTTATACCCCTTTGGCTTTTGTCCCCCCATTTCATCTTCCCTGCCCCTGGTAACTACCATCATACTTTTTGTTTCTATGTATTTGACTTTATTTATAAAGTTCCATATATAAGTGAGATCATGCAGTACTTTTCTTTCTTTGACTTATTTCACTTAGTATAATGTCTTTTAGGTTTATCTATGTTGTCTCAAAGGAGGACCTCCTTTGTTTATCTGATTTTTGACCAACATTTTATATTTATTCTTTGCTTCGGTCAAGATAGTGACTTCAAAAACCACAACAATCATTTTGTAATATGAACAACAGATAGTAAAGCTCAGGATGATCTTATTGGTAGGTGGAGCATGGGTTTAAAAATTTAAGAATAATGCTTGTAACAAAAACCTTTGTTGTGGGGTGTCCTTAACTGGTGTGCTTGCCTATCTGTTTAATTTTGCATTAGAATTTTGTAATTCCTTTTAGAATTAGATGAGGGTAAAAAGAAATGGATGAACATTTTTGATGCTAGCAAGTACTAATTCCCCCTAATGTCAAATTACTGCTTTTGCTTTAGTGCTCTTATTAAATTACTGAGTTTTGCTGGCCACCCAACTAATGACTAGATTTTTTTAAAAGACTTCCTTGCAGCTAAGTTTGACTATATGCCTATGCTTTGAGCTAATAATAATTTAGCATAAGAAATATTTGCTCTTATAGGAGATGAGTGTGCCCTTCTGATATATATTTTTTCTTTACAACCAACTGGAATATAGAAGTGGTTGCAGAAGCATTCTGGATCTGATGTGAGAAATGGTGAGATGAGATTTCTGGAGCAGCAAATGAGCAGACCCCATTTTCCATATTCTTAGACTGTTGCACAAGAGAGAAATAAATTACTATATTATTTAAGCCATAGTTATTTTTTTAAATCAACCGATGTAAAACCAAGAACGACATGACTATATCAAGCCATAGTTATAGCTGAATCTTTCTTACAGCTGCAAGAGCTTATGTCATAAATACAGTATTACACCAAAGGAACAAAATAGGCAAAAAACAAACAAACAAACAAAAAACCCTGAAAATGAAATGACTCTACTGAAATTGTGTTTTTGAAAGTTACAAATGAACTTTCAAACAGAATTCGATGCTTTGGAAAACATGGCCGATTAACCAAAATGCCAAGGCTCTCATGGGACCATGTGATCCCAGCCCTGTGGAAGACTGCTTTTGTTGGTGGTGGAGAATGTGGTGAACAGGAAGTATAGGCTCAATCCAGAAAAAGAGGTGATGATCAGCCCCTTTCAGTTGTTACCATGCAGGTTCAGTGTGACCCAATCTCCCTTTATTTTTCATGAAAAATTAGAATGCAAAATACTTATGTGGAGCACTCAATTTTAACAATACTGTTAGCTGTCAATCCAATATCATTGTTTTCTCCTTGTCCACTTACATAACTGTATTTCAAAGCATCTCTTGAACTAATGCTGGCACTATGACAGTCCTACTCATTGGGATGGTAAACTAAGTCACTTAGGGACTTAGAAAACAGCTTTGTATATTGAGTTGACCCAGCTGGAAAGCACACCTTCTTTTTGATATCTTCCTTGGTGTAACACTGTCGAAATATGAAGGTAGTTAGAAAACACAAATGAGAGAAACCATCAAGAGAGCAGGGAGACAGCCAACAGAATGGGAAAAAATATTTGCCAACTGTATATCTGACAAAGGCCTAACATCTAGAATCTACAAGAAATTCAAATGTGCCGAAAGGCAAAAAAACAAACAGCCCCTTTAAAAGGTGGGCAAAAGATATGAATAGACACTTCTCAAAAGAAGATATATGGACAGCCAACAGACACATGAAAAAGTGCTCAGCCTTACTCATTATCAGAGAAATGCAAATCAAAACCACATTGAGATACCACCTAACCCCTGTAAGAATGGCCATCTTTAATAAAACAAACGACAGATGCTGGCAAGGATGTTGAGAAAAAGGAAGGCTTCTACAAAGCTGGTGGGAATGCAGACTAGTGCAACCCCTTTGGAAGACAGTGTGGCAGTTTCTGAGAGAACTAGAAATTGACCTTCCATATGACCCAGCAATTCCCCTACTGGGAATATACCTGGAGGAACTCAAATTATTCTACGACAAAGATACCTGCACACGTATGTTTGTTGCAGCTCTATTCACAATAGCAAAAACATGGAACCAACCACGTTGCACATCGAAGCTGGACTGGATACTAAAAATGTGGTACATATACACAATGGAATATTATGCAGCCATAAAGAAAGACAAATATATGGAATTTTCAGTGACTTGGATGGATTTGGAGTTGATCATGCTCAGTGTTTTACCAAAGAAACAAAGAACTGAGTTCCATATGTTCTCACTCATAAAGTGACCTTGAGCAATTATAATGCTATAAGAAAGCAATTGGCAGTAGTGAAAAACTGTCAGGAGAGGGGGGTTGGGATTGGCAGATGAGGGAAACTGCTAGAGGAGGGAGGGGCATACCTCATCAACAAGTTTACCTGCATGATTAACGCTTATATACCAAACCCTGAATTGTACCCCACATCTTTATAATAAATTAATTAATTAATTAAAAAGAAAACACAAATGAGGAAAAAACCACATGCTAAGGACATACGACAGTGTACGGTGACACAATGAATGAGTACATACATGGTTTCTCACATGTATGAGAATGCTTGAGGATAAATTCTCTTGAGAGTAGATTATTGAGTCAAAAGAATATGCATTTCACATTTTGATGGATATTACCATTGCCCTTCATAGAGAATGTAACAATTTATGATCTTACCAGTAATGCAAGTAATCGCTCACTTCCTTCAACCTGGCCAAAATTGTATAGTATAAAACTTTTGACCTTTGACAACTCAGTCGACAGAAACAGTTCATAATTTTAATTTGTGTCACTATTGGATGATCTTGTGAAAAATTGATGTTTAAGAGTCAAATGAATATTTTTCAGATTCTTTGCTCATTTTTCTACTGGGTTGTTTTTCTTTCTTTATGGATTTGTATGAATTCTTTAGCAGTGAGAATCACCCTTTATCTGTGATAAGTGTAAACATTTCATCCCAGTTTGGCTTTTGACTTTGCTTACAATGAATTGATTTGTAAAAATGTGCATTTTAACATAGTTATCAATCTTTTCTTTATGGCTCCTTTTGACTTTTACTTAGAAAGCTCTCCCCCACTTCATGATTGCAAACCAAATTTTTAAATGTTATTTTATGTACTTTTATTTATTATTGTGGTTTTATTTTCAGCATTTGAACCTTTGACCATCTGGAATTTATTTAATGTTAGAAATAAAATGGGTTAAAACAGAACCCCTACCTTTCCCCATACACAAAAATTAACTCTAAATGGATCACAGACCTAAAGGTAAAATCTCTAACTGTGAGAACCTTCGAAAATGCAGGAAACACTCTTATGGAAGTTGAGACTAGCAACCAATTCCTGATCAAAACCCGAAGTGCCCAGGCCATAAAAGATAAGATAGACACGTGGGAAAAGCTTCTGCAAAGCCAAAGAAACCATCAAGAGAGCAGGGAGACAGCTCACAGACTGGGAAAAATTATTTGCCAACTCCGTGTCTGACAAAGGCCTAACATCAAGGATTTTCGAGGAACTCAAACGTGCTAAAAAGAAAAAAACAAATAGCCCCATTGCAAAGTGGGCTAAAGATATGAATAGACACTTCTCAAAAGAAGACATGAGCAGCCAACAGATCCATGAAAAAATGTTCAGCCTCACTAGTCATCAAAGAGATGCAAATTAAAACTACACTGAGATACCACCTAACTCCAGTCAGAATGGCCATCATCAATAACTCAAAAAATAGCACATACTGGAGAGAGTGTGGCAAAAAGGGAACATTTCTATACTGTTGGTGGGAATGCAAACTAGTTCAGCTTCTGTGGAAATCAGAGTGGTAATTCCTAAAAGTTCTAAAAATTTACCTTCCATATGACCCTGCAATCCCCCTACTGGGAATATACCCAGAACAACTCAAGTCACTCTATAAAAAAGATACCTGCACATGTATGTTTATCGCAGCATATTCACAATAGCAAGAACATGGAACCAAATGTGCTTTCCATCAAAAGAGGACTGAATAAAAAAAAAAATGTGGTACATACATACAATGGAATACTAAATGGCCATAAAGAAGAACAAAACCATGAACTTTGCAGCAACCTGGAGGGAATTAGTGTTTATAATACTGAGTGATCTCTCACAGAAACAAAGTGCTGAGTATCACATGTTGTCACTTATAAATGGACCCTGAGGGACTACTGTATTACCATAAGAAAAGGATTGAAAGTGGCGGGAAAAGAAAAAAAAAGAAAGTGGTGGGAAACTGTGGGGAGGTGGGAGAGGGGGTGGGGAGGTGGAATAGACAGTACTCGATATCTGCCTGGGGAAGGGGAGGGCACACCTCATCGATAAGGGTACCTGCATGGTGAGTTTTTGTATCCCTAGCCCTGAATTGTATCCCACAATTTTAAATAAAAATTAAAAGTGGAAAAAAAAAGAAATAAAAAGGGAATAAAATTATGTTAAAAATTCCAGGTGTTCCAAAATCATTTGGGAAATATTTCATATTTTCATCACTGTTAGTTAAAACAAATGACTCACTTTCTAAAATACCACAATTGGTGGATTATTTCTGGATGGTGTATGCCAAGTATCTGTCTATCCATTTCATGTGATTTTGATTACTACAGTTTTATTCATTTAATATCTGATAGGGCTAGTCCTTCATATCAATCTTTTTGGTCAGAATTTCCATTGTTCTGTATGCTAACTTTTCTACATTAATTTTAGCATCAGCATGTGTCAACTTCGAAAAAAGTTCTATTAATATTTAAACTGACATTTCATTCAATGCATAGACTCATTTAGAAAATAATGGACACATTTTTAAATTTTCAGTCCTTCTTTCCCCAAACAAGATTTATACCTTCCTACTTATTCAAGTCTTGTGTCTCTTAGTCATGTTTGCAAGTTTTCTTCAAAGAAATATTACATACATGTTAAAGTCTATTTTTAGATTTCCCTTCTTCCCTTCTGTCTCTCCATCTTTTCTTCTTGTCCCTGTACTTTTATTGGACAATCATCTTCTGATGTGATACACACTGCCAATTCTGACATAGATGTATGTGTGAATCTGTTTCTAGGCTTTCTATTTAGTTCCACAGTTCTGCTTGTTTCTCTTTGAGTCTAAAATTCTATAGCTTTATAATAGGTCTTTATATCTGATAAGACCAGTAATTCACATTTTTTTTTTCTTCAGGCATATCTTGGACTTTTGTTATTCCACAAACATTTAGAATCAACTTGTTAGGACCTATGACATTAACTGTTGGTATATTTATTACAATTGTATTTAACTTGTTGATCAGTATCTTTCAACAGATGCCCAGTAGGGATTATAGATGGGACAATTGTTTGTAAATATCACTGCCACAGTTACTACTGAATATTACGCATACCTTTGCCCATTAAATAATTAATAGGCACTAAATGTTGTATTCATCCAGAAGCAAACTGGCAAGGGAGGTTGGGAGATGTAGACCACTGAGACTAGCCTTCCAAGCCACAGAGAAAGCAAATAGTAGTGGAGAATGGGTAGGAGATGAGAATCACATAAATAGATACTGCATGTTCTTTTGCAATGTTTTTATCCATTCACTCTTTAGTTGGCTGAGTTTTATCCTCTAATGACTTCTTCAAGAATGATTCATGATGATGATTTTAACCTGAGTTCTTGTGTTTTTCTGTTATCCACATAGTTGGATAATATTTTGCTGAATATAAGATTGTTCAGTCACAATTTTCTTTCCATTTAGAATTTTGTAGGTACTATTCTATGATATTTTAGAGTAGAAACTGAAGTGGAGAAGTCTAATGTCAGTCTCTCTTTTTTATTTTTATTTTTTTAAATTTTAAAGGAGGTTTGGATCTGTTTAAAATCTCACATTTTTTATGTATATTAATAAATTCTGAATATTTACTTCTTAGAAAAGTTCTGCATTTACTCTCTCTTTTTTAAATGCATAGGTGATTTTTTTTGGAGTGGGTCTAAATGCCTCAAGAATTCTTATGGAACTCTGAAGTTCCATAATTTTATTAGGAAATGTCTTAATGTTGCATTGTGTATAAAACATTTCTTGCAAAATTATTTACCATCTCAGTGTATTTAATCAAGTCTTTTTAATTTCTAATATTGCTAAAGACTTTTTTCTGTTGTGAATGTTCATTTCTCTTCTTCAGAAATTTTTTTTATATTTGTATTTACTTTTTTCTCTTCCATGTCAATGATTGCTTCCTAACTTCAGAAACTTTTCTTGCTGTTTTGATTTTATTTTGCTAGCATTTCTCAACTCTATACTTCTTGTTCCTTAATTGGGTTAACAACAGCATATGTTTTCTCTTTTGCTGGCTGCAATAGTTTTTATTTTTTGTGATAGATATATATTCTTCTTACATCTTTCCCCCATACATACAGATCTTATTTTTGTTTTCATTATCCCATCAAATATTCCATATGTGTTTATATCTGTACTTTAGATCTTTATCTCAAAAAGTTTTGGATTTATAGAAATATTTATAATTTTCAATTGCTCCACAGATACATTTTCAAAAATTTTTCTTCTTTATTTCTTTTTTTCCCTTGACGTGCCTCTGTAAAAAGAAGTAACGCCATTTCCTTTTTAAAATTACTTATATGAATCTTGCAATAGGTACACAAAGTGTTATTTGTGGAAATTTTTGGAGTAGAATTTAGGATAGCAGAAATTCTTTCTGGTTTGGAATAAAGTTCTTATGTGTTTTCTGTGTGTGTGTGTGTGTGTGTGTTTTCATTACCATCTCTGATGAACACAGATCACGAGCTTAGTGCAGATCATGACTCACTTTGTCATCTACCCTAAGTAAATGACAGCCTCCTATCTATAGGTAAGATGTGTTGACACTGTTACTCCATGGTGCCAAATAAGGTCAATGGAAGATCCAACTACCAAGCTGGGAATTCCAAAATAAGCGAAAAATTATTTTGATCTTCACAGTGAGAATATAATAGGAAAAAAACTGGTCAGGTTTGTCTTCTCTTGAGTCTCCCTGGACTTCTCCCCTATCCCACCATGTTTTTTTAAACTTTAGTAGGTTTAGTAGTTCTTCCCCATCTGTCGCAGTTTGCAGTTACAGATGTCCAAGTTTGGTTGAAGATAATATTTTTATATATCTTTAAATAATTCTTATTCTTTGGATAGTGATTTTTAAGTGGTGAAAGGAAATAATTAATGGTATGTCACCATCTTAAATTTTGAAATTCACCTATTGAACACACTTTGTATAATAATTTAATCATATAGCTATTTTACTGTGTATTATAAAATAGAACTCTATTCTAACTGTATGCATTAACCTCTTTATCAGAGATATCACTATGATAGGTGCTGCCATCAGAAACAAAAAAATTTCAAAAATGTTTAAGGAAGATCTTCAGCTACTTCTCTATTTAGTACCTTTTAAGAAGAAATAGGAAATGCTTGAATTTTATTTACCTATTAAAATAAGTGATGTTCTCTGCACATTTTCATTGGGGCTCCCCAGGAATTCTAAGGTATCATATATCCACTTTGAGATGTATGTCTCATGAGAAGTAATCTGAGAATAAAACGAAAAAAAGAAAAGACCTCTCTCAACTGTTGAAAAAGCACATTTGCTTCCTCCAGAAAGGTTTCAGGATAAAATAAGCTTGTTGCTTATACCAAATCAGGACCATTTAAAAGTTGAGGATTTTTATGTTTGTGCAATATGATTCTGCTTGCAGGTTTTATTCTATTAGTGATATGATTCCCAAACCCAACTTTGTGTTCCTGTCCTTTAGTAACATTCTTCCATCCCCACTTGTCTACCATCACAGTTCATGCTGGTTTTCAGATGACCAGTGTGAGAGGTGGTGGCACAGTAACTCCAGTTTTCGTCATGGTGATCTGGAGAATACTTTTTTACCTTTCTACCCATCCATGCTCAAAGTAGGTGGGTTGGAGGAAGAAGACAAAATGGATGATTAATGTTGAAGAAGAGGAAGGGGAAAATTTCAATTTCCTCTAATCTCAAGCTCTAGTTATAATAAATCATTTGAGATCTTTTCTTACCGCCCTACCACACCCCAAGCCGCCACAGCCCATGGAGACCCTTGCCTCCTGCCCTGTGGAGCTCCAGGCTCCCTCCCTGGCTGCAATGCCCCAAGCTGCTGCTGCCTGTGGAGGCCCTCAGCTCACGCCCTGTGGAGCTCTGGGCTCCCTCCCTGACTGTACTTCCACACCCCACCTTAAGCCGTTGCCAAGTGTGGAGGCACCCGGCCTCTGCTCCATGGAGCCTTGGGCTCCCTTGCCAGCTGTGCCACCTTGTCCCCAGCCTCCCTGCACTACACTGACCAGCAACGGCTGGCCATCTTGCACGCCACCTCCCCTGACCCATCCCTGGCCACAACAGGACCAGAGAATAGCTGGAGCTCCAAGAGAAGGCAGAGATGTGCACTGCCCTGCCCAGCTCCACCCAGCTCTGCCCAGCCTCCAACTTGGGATCTAAGACCTCATGTTTGTTAGGGGACTAGTTCATCATAAGGAGGTTGGTCAGCTTGTATGTATGATTGTATGTTATAGATTCTTTCTTTGTCATTTGTTGTTTTGTTTTTTTTGCTTACTCTTATCTGTCTTTGTGTCTCTTTTCATTTGGTAGTTGGTACCTTTGTTTTCCCTCTTACTCTTCTCTCTCTTGACCTTCCTCTTACACCCCCTTTATTGTTCCATTTCTTGCCTTTTTCTTACCTCATTTTACGTTCAGGGAGCACACCTATACACTCACTGCATGGACAGATTGCAAGGCAGTGGGAAGCGGGTTGCAGGGTATCCGTATACCTGTTGGTGGATACTGGGATCTCTATATAGATTTTGAATCACAGCCTACCCCTCAATTAAATCTCAAAACTGCAAAAAGTATAGCCTACAACCTAGAGTCCAGTTTCATAAGTGAACAAAGCCAGAAGATTCACAGAAGGAAGAATAGGAGATTGAGCAAACAGAAGTAAAAGCAACCCCACCACCCCTGAAGAACATATTTAAAGAAGACAGGGGAAAAAGGAGAAGTGGGGAGGAAAATCTACACAAATTAAGGAAAAAACAAAAGAAGAATATAGGTCTCATATAGACCCCTGGGAGGTCAGACACTGTGAAAACAGACTTCGGAACGCAAATAATGAAAAGCCCCCAGAATGACTGGTAGACTGTGTTCTACAAACACAGACATCACAACATTAGTAGAGAATATAAAAAGAATTGAGGAGAGACAAGAGGAAAATAGGAAGAAGTTGATAACTGGGATAACAGCAGTAAAGAATACTGTGATTGAAATAAATAAGTTAATAAGCATGGAAAGCAGAATTAGCCAAGCAGAAGAAAGAATCTCAGAGCTAGAAGACCAAAATATAGAATTAAACCAAACTGTCAAAAACATAGAAAAGAAGCTTAAAAAGGCAGAACAAAACCTTCAAGAGATGAACGATTACTTCAAGAGGCCGAACCTAAGAGTAACTGGACCTCCTGAGGCACAGAGAGAGACAGAGACCACCCTGAAACAGATATTCCACAAATTTATTCAAGAAAGCTTCCCTCATCTCATCAGTGATGTGAAAATTCAAACACAAGAGATTCAGAGAACCCCTGCAAGACAATAAATGAGAAGATTAACTTCCAGACATGTAATAATTTGCCTAAACAAAGTAGGTATACAGGAAAAAATCCTAAAGGCAGTAAGAAAAAAAAGTCAGACTACCTACCAGGGAAGACCAATTAGAACAGTAGAAGATTTATGTACAGAAACACTTTGGTCTAGGAGAGCCTGGAGCCTATTATACAAAGCTCTCAAAGATTAACAATTTCAACCAAGAATAACCTACCTACACAAAATAAGCTTCATCAGTGAGGAAGAATTAAAATCTTTCCCAGACATCCAGTCCCTAAGAACTTAGGTTGCACTGAGACCATCTCTACAAGAAACACTTAAGAAAGTATAAACACAGAAGAAAAAGGAAAAAGAATGACTATATTCTTCACAAGCATACAGGAAAAAGATTGAAAACACACATGAATCAACCCACAAAACCAAAAGAAAGACATTAAACAAACAAGTACAAGAACACCTCTATAAGAACCTCATGGAAGGGATAAACCCTCACATTTCAATAATTAGCCCGAATGTGAATGGACTAAATGCACCACTGAAAAGATATAAAATGGCAAAATGGATAAAATATCATGAAGCAACAATATATTGTCTCCAAGAGACTCATCTCATCAGAAAGGACACACACAGACTCAAAGTAAGAGGATGGGAAGCAAAATTTCAGGTGAATGGAACACAAAAGAAAGCTGGAGTTGCAATCTTCATCTCAGACAAAATACCCTTTAAGCAATTAAAAATTTAAAAATACAAAGACAGTCACTATATAATGATAAAAGTTTAAATCCATCAACAGGAAATATCCATCTTAACCATATATACACCCAACACGGGAGCACCAACGTTTGTAAAGCAGCTTCTAGGCAAACTTAAAAAAGAGACTGACTCTAACACTATTATAGCTGGGAATTTTAATACCCCACTCACAACCCTAAACAGATCACCAAGACAATAAATCAGCAAGGAGACCCAGAACCTCAATGAGACTCTTGAATAAATGAACTTAAATGATACCTACAGAACACTCCACCCAGTGAGCACAGAATATGCATTCTACTCATCACATCATGGGCCATGAATCAAGCATAACCCAATTACATAAGATTGAAATTCTGCCATGCAGCTTCTCAGACCACAGTGGAATAAAAATAAATATCAACACCAACAATGTTCCTCCAAAACCCACAAAGACGTGGACACTAAGCAGTATAAGGCTAAACAACTCCTGGGTCAACAATGAAATCAAAACAGAGATTAAAGGTACCTGGAAACAAATGAAAATGAAGAAACATCTTACCAAAACCTCTAGATGCCATGAAAGCAAGAGTAAGAGGAGAATTCATATCTTTACAAGCACACTTGAAGAAAATGGAAACATCACAAGTTAACAGGCTAACAAGTCACCTAAGGAAGTTGGAAATGCAAGACCACCAAAACCCTAACTTCAGCAGAAGAATCTAGATCACCAAAATAAAAGCCCAAATCCAGGACACAGAAGACAAAAAGATAATACAAAAAAATCAACGAAACAGAAAGTTGGTTCTTTGAAAGGATAAACAAGATAGATGGTACCCTACTAGACTGACCAAGAAAAAGAGAGAAAAAGCCCAAATAAACTCAATTAGAAACACAAGAAATGAAGTCACCACTGACCCTGAAGAAATACAAAAGATTATCAGAGACTACTATGTACAATTGTATGGAAAAAAACTTGAAAACCTAAAGGAAATGGAGGACTTTCTCACATCACACAACCTCCCTAGGTTGAAACAAGAAGAAATTGAGACCCTAAATAGACTCATAACAATCAAGGAAATTGATTATGCCATAAGAAAACCACCTACAAAAAAAAAGCCCTGGACCAGATGGCTTTCCAGCAGAATTCTACAAAACATACAAGAAGGAACTGATACCAACCCTACTAAAAGTACTCCAGGCAATTTAGCAAGATGGAACTCTCCACAAATCATTTTATGAAACTACCATCACATTGATACCCAAGCCAGGTAAAGACCCAACAAAGAAAGAGAACTACCGAACAATATCTTTGATGAACATAGATGCTAAAATTCTCAACAAGATTCTAGCAAACAAGATTCAACAACACATCTCAAAAATCATCCATAATGACCAAGTAGGCTTCATCTCTGGGATGCAAGGCTGGTTCAACATTTGTAAGACCATAAACATAATTAAATACATCAAAAGATGTAAAAACAAAAACCGCATGATTATATCATTACATGCAGGAAAAACTTTTGATAAAATTCAGCATCCCTTCTCGATAAAAACCTTTAAACATCTAGGCATAGGTGGACCACACCTCAAAATAGTAAAAGCCATCTACGAGAAACCCACAGCTAGCATACTCCTAAACAGACATAAATTGGAACCATTCACCTGAAAACGAAAAAGACAAGGATGCCCACTCTTACCCTCCTGTTCAACATACTTTTGGAAGTTCTAGCTAGAGCAATCAGAGAAGAGAAGGTGATCAGGAGCATCCAAATAGGAAAAGAGGAAGTCAAGTTATCTCTCTTTGCAGATGACATAATTGTATACCTTGAAAACCCAAGAGAATCAGTCAAAAACCTCCTTGCACTGTTAAAGGACTTTGGCAAAGTCTCAGGGTATAAGATAAATGTACAAAAGACAATTGTATTTTTATACACCAATAAGAAAACAAACAGAAACCCAAATAAAAAGCACAATTCCATTTACAATAGCCACAAAAAAAGAAAGAAAGAAAGAAAAGAAATACCATGGCATCTTCTATGTACAATTGGAAAATTGTAAAAGAGATGTAAAAGAGCTTTACAATGAAAACTCCTAAACACTGCTCAAAGAAATCAAAGATGATTTGAACAAGTGGAAAAATATTCCATGCTCATGGATTGGAAGAATCAGCATTGTTAACATGTTCATTTTACCTAAGGCAATCTACAGAATTAATGCAATAGCCATCAAATTACCAGCAACATTCTTCTCAGTCCTAGAAAAAACAACACAGAAATTCATATGGAAGCATAAATGACCAAAAATAGCCAAAACAATCTTCAGCAAAAAACAAAACAAAACAAAAAAAATAAAGCAGGAGGTGTCACACTCCCATACTTTAAACTATATTATAAAGCTATAATAATCAAAACATCCTGGTATTGGTACAAGAACAGGCATACAGACCAACAGAATAGAATTGAGATTCCAGAAGCAAAACCTCAATTTCTCAACCAACTCCTCTTCGACAAAGCCTCCACCACCCACTACTGGGGAGAGGAGAACCTATTCAGTAAATGGTGCTGGGAAAACTGGCTGACCACATGCAGAAGATTGAAATAGGACCCCTACCTATCCCCATACACAACAATTAACTCAATGGATCACAGACCTAAATGCAAAACCTCAAACTATAAGAACCTTAGAAAATGCAGGAGACAGGCTTATGAAAGTTGGAACTGATGATCAATTCCTGATCAAAACCCAAAGTGCCCAGGCCATAAGAGATAAGATAGACAAATGTGACCTCATTAAACTGACAAGCTTCTGCAAAGTGAAAGAAACCATCAAGAGAGCAGGGAGATAGCCCACAGACTGGCAAAAAATATTTGCCAACTCCATGTCTGACAAAGGCCTAACATCAAAGATCTACAAGGAACTCAAACTTGCTGAAAAGGAAAAATAAACAGCTCCATTACAAAGTGGGCTAAAGATATGAACAGACACTTCTCAAAAGAAGACATATGAGCAATCAACAGATACATCAAAAAATGTTCAGCTTCACTAGTCAACACTGAGATACCACCTAACTGCAGTCAGAATGGCCACCATCAATAACTCAAAAAATAGCACATACTGGAGAGGATGTAGTGAAAAGGGAATACTTGTACACTGTTGATGGGAGTGTAAACTAGTACAACCTGGTGGAAATCAGTGTGGAAATTCCTAAAAGTTCTAAAAATCGACCTTCCATATGACTCTGCAATCCCCCTACTGGGAATATATCCGGAAGAACTCTGGTCACTCTATAAAAAAGATACCTGCACACATATGTTTATTGCAGCATTTTTCACAATAGCAAGAACATGGAACCAACAGTGCTGCCCATCCAAAGAGGACTGGATAAAAAAAATGTGGTACATATACACAATGGAATATTACACAGCCATAAGGAAGAACAAAATCATGAACTTCGCAGCAACCTGGATGGAATTAGAGTTTATAATACTGAGTGATCTCTCACAGAAACAAAGTGCTGAGTATCACATGTTCTCACTCATAAGTGGTCCTTGAACAACTACGTATTACTATAAGAAAAGGACTGACAGTAATGGGAAACTGCAGGGGGTGTGGAGGGGGTGGGGAGGTGAGATTGACATTAGTTAATATCTGCCTGGGGAAGCGGGGAGGCACACCTCATCAACAAGGTACCTGCACAATGAATATTTGTATACCTAACCCTGAGTTGTACCCCACAGTTTTAAAATAAAAATTAAAAGAGAAAAAAAAACATGTAGACACAAACCTTAATTAGTTTTCTAATTTGTTATGTTTTGGATTTGATTTGAAAGAACCCTTTGTTTTGCTTGGATGTTTGTGCTAGTAATATCCTAGGAAAGTAATCTGAATATAATGAAAAACAGTTTCTTGCAAAAGCAAAAAAAAAAGATCTTTTCTTCATGTGCTTTTTTCAAGATCCACCCTTATTCCCACCATATTTTTCGTCACTTTCAATATCTTTTAACTTTTATCTGGAACTCTATGGAAAAATGGAAGAGCCACTTACAATATCGTTACAGATGTTGAGCACCACCAGCTCAAAACTATAACTTTCACCTTTGAGCAAATGTGACGTTGACCACCTTAATTGTGAAGTACAGATTCCTAATGTATATTTACAAGCCTGTGAGACAGAAAAATATCAATGAGGATCTTTTACCTGCTATTACCTAAAACATTGTGATTCTCTGTAAAATTAAGAAAAAGCAAGGTCAAATGACTCACATTAGCTACTCTCATCTCTCTATCCTCCAAAAACAAGATCAGAGGCACCATGCTTTGTAGAATCAAATCTTTCACCATCCATGTATATTGTCTCATATCCCTAAGTAATTCACCGAAGTGTTGAATGGCCGTACTTCGAATGATTCCATTACTCTGATAAAGAAAAAGGCTTTATTTAAGGATATTATTGGGGTTTATTTTTTTTACCAGTGAGATATATAATATATAAGTATGTATACTATATATGTGTACATATATGCAATTATGATAATGTATTTTTAGAAAAGATTAACCTTGGGTTTAAGTTGTTAGCTCTTCTTTTGATTTTAAAATAAAATTTTCCTATCCATTTGTCACAAAAGACATGGAATCAACTTAAGTGTCCATCAGTGAAAGAATAAAGAAAATGTGGTATAAGTATATAACAACACACTCTTCAGCCTTAAAAAAGAAGAAAATGTATGACATGGATGAATCTGGAGGAAATTATGCTAAGTGAAATCAGCCAGGTACAGAAAGACAAATACTGTATAATCTCACCTATATGTGGGATTTAAAAAGGTGGAACGAAAAGAAGAAGAGAATAGAATCTGGTTGCCAGAGGCTGAGGGGTGATGGGGAGCAATGGGGGAAATGTTGGTTAATGGTCACAGATTCAGTTCGACAAAATGAATGAGTTCTAATGCACAGCACCTTGACTGTAGTTAACAATACTGTGTTTTGCCCTTGAAAATTGTTAAGACATTAGATCTTAAACGGTCTCACCAAAAAAATGATATGTGAGGTGATGACCATGTTAATTAGTTTGATTTCTCATATCACAGTATATACATACATCAAAGCATCACATTGTACTCTGTAAATATATCCATTTTTTTTCAAGTCGGATTTAAAAGCTCCCACAGTGGGAAGGGACCTGAGAGGATTGCCCATAAATCCAATTTTTATTGATAAATTATACCTTAATAAAACTGGAAAAAATATTTACACTAGACAAAAAAAGATTTATTTATCAAAATTTAGATTGCATTAGAAAAACTCCCATAAAATTGAGTTTTTTAAATTCAGGAAGATGATTAGTATTTAACAACATCTTAAGAGTATAAGCTGGAATACCGTGTGTGACTTGGGGCAATTTATATAAGGATACTTATAGGAATGCAAGCCATGTTGCATTTAGAACTGGAGAACTTTGCAGAGTTGCTACTGAATCACAATGGCTGCTCTTTGCCCACTGGTATACAGCCAGGTTTCTGAGGACCACTCATGCCAAATAGGATTATGAAGACTCCAGAAAGAAAAAATTGAAAATCAGAAGAAGAGGTTAATTAAAAAAAAAAAATAACATCACCTTTCAGTTTTAAGAAAATTTTTATCACACATTTTGAAAATAATTTTTATATGAGCATTCCAACAACTTTATCAGATATATGACTTTGGCCAAATACTGACTTCTCTTTGCCTCAGTTTCCTTATATAAAAATTGGATAATAGTAATAGAGTTTCTTAGTGATTTAATAAGATAGCTTATGTCAATCCTTTAGAAAAGTGCCTGCTACATAGTAAGTACTCAGTAAACTAAGCCACAATCATTATTACTTATAAATATCATTATGTCTTTATAAAATTATTTTTGCCACTAAATTATTTTTTTCTATAATTTAATAATATTGTGCCCCTTTTCATTGAAATATGAACAATTACAAACTTAGAAGTTTTGTCAAGATAACTTACTACATAAAATAATTATCTGGGTTTAAAAATACATAGATTCCCCATGGTATATCAAATTTTTCTTATTTATTTATTTATTTTTTTGAGTTGGAGTCTCACTCTGTCGTCCAGACTGGAGTGCAGTGGCCGCTCCCGGCCACCGCAGCCTCGGCCTGCTGGGCTCCAGCGATCCTTCCGCCTCAGCCTTCCGAGTAGCCGGAATTACAGGCATGCGCCACCACACCCAGCTGATTTTTTGTAGAGATGAGGTCTCGCTGCCCAGGCGGGTCTCGAACCCCTGGGCTCAGGCAATTCACTCACCTCAGCCTCCCAAAGGCGCAGGATTACAGGCTGAGCCACCGAGCCCGGCCTTATTTATTGAAATATATTATTCTCATTAAACTTTTCTGGAACATATTTACCATATAAAATGAAAAATTTCAAAATGTTCAGTTTGGGATGAAATGTTTTTAAATAAACTTGTATATACTAATAACCAACATTTATTTGGGGTATAGCACATATCAACTCTAATTCTCATAATAAACCTACTACTGTCTCTGCTTTACAGATGGGGAAGGTGATACACCAAGAGACTGAAGAAATCACTGGCTCAAGATTTCACAGCTAATGAAGCACAGAACAGGGACTTGAACCCAGATGGTCCAGATTCAGGGTTAGCTAATACACAGTCCCTAAGCTACAATTTCTCTTTCATCCAAGGGCAGAGGTCATTCTTTGATTCTTTATTTCCCAGGTTCTCATAGTGTAGTTAAAAAAAGAACAATATTTACCTAACTAATATTGTTATCTCTGGAAAAGAAATGGCTCCGTCTGCTGATTTATTCTGGGATATAATATCATTTCTTCAACTGGGGCTTCAGCTGAACCTCAGCACCTAATGATCGCACACATCACTGTGTAACTTACATGATTCATCAGAAGACAGTAGCTGGAAGCAATTCTGGTACACAAAGAGGAGTAGGTCACCTTGCCCAGTTTTCCTAAAAGTTTCCGGAGGGCGATCAAGGCGCGAATTACAACAATCTTGTCTTCAGAAAGAAAGGCATCCAGGATGGCTATTAATAAACTTTCGATATTTTCCATCTACATACAAGAAGACAAAAATGGTGGAATTTTGGAACTAGAAGGAGACTTGAGCTGGAATCTGGCATGCACATTTGAGTCTGAGCAGCACACCATGATGTGCTGGAACTGACTCATAAAAGTCAGTTGTCAAAAGTGTGAGCTGATTGTTAAAAGTATCACTATTGAAAATTAAACTATATAAATTTTAAATTGAATACAATGATAATAAATACTAGAAAATTATCACTTCCTAATTCTTTTGCTACGTTTTACTACTATCTATGCTTTTGAGGTTATTTGCATGTATTACATCTGAATGGTCATAATATTAAATGGTGGGCCATTGGTTTGTTAAGCTATAATCTGACCATGTGTTCTTTGAGCTATCAGTGGAGTTTGACTTGAACTGATCATTGAAAAAGGAGAAAAATGTAAATATATATGAGCAAAGGAGGAAAGTGTTATGAGTGGAAGAAAAGTCTGAGCAAGAACCCGAGACAAGAATTAATGTGTATGCATGTGTGTATATTGAAGGGGAAATTAATTTGTGTGTGGTTTAGATTGTAAGAAGAGTGTTCAAGTAAGGTAAAGCTGATAAATGAATTCTGAGTGCAGTGAATACTTATCTTAAAAAAACAGGTTATAAAGCCACTAACTTGACTTAACACATCTTTTCCATTCAACTCAGTTTCCTTATTGATAAAATGCCAGGCTTTGATATTGTCTTAGCTATGTAGGAAAAAAAAGCCCATCAGATTTTTTATCAATAAAGATGCTGATCACCAGCGACATCTTGGTTTATAACTTTTGATGATGCGAATAGAAATAAACCACACACACATGCCTCATTGACAACAGGCGCCATGGTGGCGATTTTCTGAAGACTCAGTTTGCTAACTGCAGGATTGGAGTCATTGATCCAGGTTCTGAAGAGGACCAAAAATTCTTTTGGTAATGGGTCCCTGAAGAAATTATTCAGAAGCTGAAATAAAAGTTAATAAGTTTATAAGCAGGGTAGGTGCCAAATTACATAATTGCTGTCTGTCATAAAAATCAAGACATTTTCAGCAAAATTAGAACAAAAATCTCACAAAAACTTTAAATACTCACATATAGTCTTACATGTATTTCTGTGCTCATAGCAGGAGAAAGGCAATCAGAATAGGAATCAGATGTTTTGCTCTTTTGTTGCATAGGTGTTCTGACATTTGAGTTCACGAACTTGCCACTGTGCACTTACCTTGCCAGTACTGTACAAATAACTTGATAAGGTTTCATAACCTTGGTATATCAGTGTCACAGTTATGTTCATGTCAACACATGGCAGTGTCTTGCTCAGTGGTGTTCATTATTGTTGCTTTTCATGTGCTATCACAAGAACGTCAGAGTTTGAGCAACAAACAAACGTTAAATTTCTTGTTAAACTTGGCAAATGTGGAAGTGGAATCAGGGACATGTTAGTCCAAGTTTATGAGGATAATGCCATGAAGAAAACTGTAGTATACAAATGGATTAAGCGTTTTTCTGAGGGGACAGAAAGCATCAGCGATGAAGAGAGGTCAGTATGGCCAGTAACGAGCAGAACTAATGAAAACATTGCAAAAGTTCATCAAATTGCGTGTCAAAATTGTTGGCAGAGTGTGAGGACCATAGCAGACCAAATAAACATCACCAGAGAAACAGGAAAATCTTAGCTGAAAATCTGGAGAAAGATGTGTGCAAAAATGGTCCCAAAGGAGCTCTTGCATCATGATAATGCACTAGCTCACAAGGCACTGTCTGTGAAGGAGTTTTTAGGCAGTAAACAAATAACTGTGTTGGAACACCCTTTCTACACACCTGATCTGGCCCCCGACAACTTTTATCTTTACCCAAAGATAAAGGAAATATTAAAAGGAAGACATTTTGATGACATTCAAGACATCAAGGGTAATACGACAACAACTCTGATGACCATTCCAGAAAAAGTGTTCCAAAATTGCTTTGATGGGTGGACTAAGGGCTAGCATCAGTGCATAGCTTCCCAAGGGGAATGAGGTATGTAGCACCTTTTCTAGGATGAGTTAGCAAGCTTAATTTTCAGGGCTTGTATATATGTGTGTATACACATATTCATATTATATACATTTTAAAAATTTCTTCCACTTCTGAGAACTGAGTGAACTATAAATTATCCCTCCTTATGGACTGCAGTCAGGTGGGTGAGTTTCTTGACAGTGTATGTTTATATATATTGAGAGGTGACACCTGCTATGGGCACTGTGCTAGTGAATGGAGACACTGTGAACAAGACACTTGCAATCCACGACCTTGTTGAGTTTATAGACTAGCAGGAGAGACTGATACTCTGCTATGTACTATTCCAGTGAAAACAAAGTCTTCAACTGTAATCTGTACCGGGAAGGAAAGCTACCAGATGCCCCAAGAACATTTATTGTAGTATTTAATTTACGTCATGCAGTATAGATTGAATGTAGAATGGTGACTAGAAAGTAGACTTGGCATTAGCTGGATAAAGTGTTTGGAGAAGATACCTCCAAGGAAGGTGACCGATTTGTAAAGGCTCTGAGGTAGATGAGTAAGGAAAGAAGACTGGAGGCTTGCGGGCAAGTGGGGAAGGGGACCCAGACCTGGAGGCTAGGTTGAGGAGCTGAGACTTTAATAGCTAATACTCAAAATGAAGACATGATCCTCATGGGCCCTCAATATTTAGTAACTGAAAGACAAATATGCACGTTTGCAAAACCTCTTAGAAACACGATGACAGTTTTATAAAAATATACTTTTCATTGAAGAATTTAAAACATCGCTAAGAGATCAAGTATATGGAGAGATACAAAGTGACAGAGAATGAGAGGGAGAGAGAGAGACAGTAAGTGAGAAGGGATAACAGATCATACCTTCTTTTCAAACTTTCAAATAACTTTCACAAAAATTAAATACTAGATTAAAATTATTATTTTTTGTTGTTGTTTTGTTTTGTTTTTTGAGTTGGAGTCTCACTCTGTCGCCCAGACTGGAGTGCAGTGGCCGCTCCCTGCCACCGCAGCCTTGCCTGTTGGGCTCTGGCGATCCTTCCGCCTCAGCCTTCCGAGTAGCCGGAATTACAGGCATGCGCTACCACGCCCGTCTGATTCTTTGATTTATTGTAGAGATGAGGTCTCACTGCCCAGGCGGGTCTCGAACCAGCGGGCTCAGGCAATCCACTCACCTCAGCCTCCCAAAGGCATGGGATTACAGGCTGAGCCACCGAGCCCGGCTTAGATCAAAATTATTAATAACTTCCCCAAAACAAAACATTTGAAAAGCACTTCTTAAAAATCATAGTACATAGCCAGTCATGGTGGCTCATGTCTGTAATCCCAGCACTTTAAGAGGACAAGGCAGGAGGATGGCTTGAGCCCAGGAGTTTGAGACCAGCCTAGGCAGCATAGTAATACTTCATCTTTACCAAAAAAAATTTAAAAAATAACCAGGCATGGTGATGCATGCCTGTAATCCTAGCTACTTGGGATTCTGAGGTGGAAGGATCCCCTGAGCCCAGGAGATCAAAGCTGCAGTAAGTGTGAGCATGCCACTGCAATTCCAGCCTGGGTGACAGAGTGAGACCATAACAAAAAAAAAGAGAGAGAGAGAAGAGAAGAGAAGAGAAGAGAAGAGAAGAGAAGAGAAGAGAAGAGAAGAGAAGAGAAGAGAGAAGAGAAGAAAATAAAAGAAAAACCCAGATATTTGAGACCAGTGATTTATAGGAGTAACTGGAAATGATCAAACATGAGTCAAGAAAATTGCATAATTAAAATAGCTGGAAAACAATGAGATGAATAATTACCAATGTTTCTTTCAAACTAGATCAGGTGTAATACTTTTTGAGTAATAACCTTTGTAATTAGTAAGTAATCTGTGGGTGGCAATTTAGTACCATGTAAATATTCTGTTCTCCAACAACTTTTCACATAATTTGTTTTAAGTGATGACTTTTTATGGATTCAGTTATTACATTAGGGCCTGCAAAATAGTGACTTGCCACAGCTAGTGACTAACTAGCATCTGTTGCTCTGTCTCTGTCTGTCTGTCTGTCTTCTCTCTCTCTCCCTCTCCCTCTCTCTCTCCGTCTCTCTCTCTCTCCATTCTCTTGACTTAAGTATCAATTTAAAAATTGTTTTCAACATGTTACAATTATTTACAGTTACTATTCCTTCTGATGCTCAAAGTTGGTGAGCAGAAGGCACTTTAAGTTGACTCTTGTGTTTTTTTTGACACAAACTTGACAGACCTTTAGCCCTCCTTTGGTTTGTGGAAAAATCAGATGTTACAGGCTCATCTTAATTTTTTTCTTATCCCTAGAACCAGTCTTTTCTCCTGGAGACATAATTCCTTTTGTTGAGTAGTGATAATCAGAAACCACTAGAAGCAGTCATAAGAATGGGAACACAGGACATCGGGGACTCCTAAAGGGGGAGGGAGGGAGGGAAGAGGGCAAGTGTTGAAAATCTAGCTATTGGGTACCATGCTCACTATTTAGGTAATGGGTTCAATAGAAGCCCAAACCTCAACAACATGCAATAAGCCCATGTAATAAACCTGTGCATGTACTCCTTGAATAAAAATATAAAATGAATAACTAAGTACTAGAATACTTATTGCTACTGAAAAAGTCATGTCTCCTTGGCCTTTACTTGGAGCTAGAAAGTAATTTTTGAAACATGAGTTCATACTAGCAATGTTGGTCTTTTCAATTCAAAGGGAATATAACAGAATTTATCTTAACTTTTTACAGTTTTATATTGTATCACCTTTCTCTTACCTGGAAAATTTCAGTGCCCAATAGTATTAATATATTTACCTATTTGCTTTCTACTGAATAATACATACCATAACCTTAAAATTATATTAAAAATAGTATCAATAAATCTCCTGAGAAAAAGTGCATATTTCTTTACATTTTGTCCTTAGAATATATCTTGCTAAGTCAAAGCATTATGTTCATAAGTCACTTTAAGTAATTATACTGTCTATGTAGTTATACTATTAACTTGCTATACAAATAAGTTCATTTGTTAAGTTTTGTTTATTTCTTTTCCTTGATTTAATTTTTTTCTTTCAATAATAACTACGCAAGTCAAAACTACAGAAGAAGGTGTACTTGGAAACTCTCATCCCCTCCCTAGCCACTCCACCCCTATTCCTCCCACCTCCTAGAAAATAATCATTTTCTTTAGCATTTAGCTTATCTTCTTCTTGTTTTTCCCCAAAAGTATATATTCTTAAATTCTTATATTTTATAATGTATGATATAATAGAACTATATAGAAATATACATAATACATATGCCATCTATATAGTGTGCCATCTATATTTTCCAAGAAATAAGTCTGCATTTTATGTACTTCTATAGCATACGATACATTTCTTTTTCTCTCTTCCATAAGGTTACATCTATATTGCTCTGCAGCTTGTTTTGTTTTCACTTAACAACATCTTCTGAAAAATCACTGCTCATCATCTATAGAGCGCTTTCTCATTAATTTTTAAGAGAGGAGGTCTTGTTATTTTGCCCAGGCTGGAGTGCAATGGCTATTCACAAATACAGTCATAAAATATTACAGTCTTGAACTCCTGGCCTCAAGTGATTCTCCAGCTTCAGTCTCCCAGGTAGCTGAGATTTACAGGTATGTGCCCTCCCTGGTTTCTCACTCATTTTTATGGCAACAAAGTTTTGCAAACTGTGTGTATCTCAGATGATTATAATGACAGGATTCTTCCATAACTTTAAGAAATAGATAATTTCAAGATTTATAAATTATTCAGCAGCATAGAAAAATATTTAAAATTAATCAGTTGATTTTTACAATCTAATGTAAATCACATACCAAAATGTGAGAGAGGCAACACATAATAAGTAACTGTAGAACAAAATCACCACTGAATATAGATGTGAGAATTCTTAATAAAATTCTAATAAATTAATTTCAAACTATACTTAGTTTGTAGAATATTGCTATAGTAGTTATTTTATTTTATTTTTAAAATGTGGGGTACAATTCAAGATACAATAATAATTTTAATATTAGGCCATCTGTGAATATCATAGATCGTTAATAAGTCACATAAAACATTATTAACTGTCAAAAGATAGTCAATAAAACTCAACATTACAATTATAACTATGAATAGAATAATAGCTACCTAATAAAAATCTATTTCCAATAAAAGTTAACTATTGTTTTAAAAATTATTTTTATTTTTTAATTTTGTATAGTTGGGGGCTCACTATATTGTCCAGGCTAGTCTCCAAACCCCTGGCCTTAAGTGAGCCTTCTGCCTTAGCTTCCCAGAGTACTAGGATTACAGCATGAGCTACCACAGCCAGCCAGTTACCTAACACCATCGTAATCCATTTGTTAAAAGTCAAAAACAGCAAGAGAATCTTGAAAACAGCAAGAGAAAAGAGACTCCTCACAGGCAATGGAACTTGCATAAGGCTATCAGCAGATGTCTCAACAGAAACTTTGCAAGCCAGGAGAGGGGTAATATAAGTGCTGAAAGAAAAAAAAAAAAGCTGCCAACCAATAATATAATACCTGGCAAAACTGTACCTCAGAATTAAGGAGAGATAAAGACATTTTAGAACAAAAAAAACCGCAGGAGCTCACCATTGTGAGAGCTAACTTACAAGATATGCTAAGGGCAGTTATTTGATTTGAAATAAAAGGACACTAAGTAGAAACATGAAAACGTGAGTGTATAAAATTCACTGGTAAAGATAAATATATAGTAAGCTTTTAGAATAGTCTAATATGAAACAATGGTGTGTAAATCAAATTTAACTGATGATGTAAAATGTGACAGCAACAGCATAAAATAGGCAGGGAGGAGAAAAAGTGTAAAGTTTTACACTTGAAAGGTAAGTTGAAGTTCAGTTGTTATCAGCTTAAAATAGAGAGTTATAATGATAAGATAT
Organism: Carlito syrichta; assembly: GCF_000164805.1. Taxonomy (NCBI): domain Eukaryota; kingdom Metazoa; phylum Chordata; class Mammalia; order Primates; family Tarsiidae; genus Carlito; species Carlito syrichta. Next base: position 438,803 of record NW_007249208.1, read on the forward strand.
TTTATGCAAGACCCATGACCACAAAGAATATACATAGGAGTATATACATAGGAGATAAAGAGAGAAGAATAAAGCATACCACTTCAAAAATCAACAAATCATTAAGATAAACAGCAAGAAAGGAAAAAAAAAGCAAAGGAACTATAACAAAGTTAGAAAAATCAAAATGGCAATAGTAAGGTCTTATCCTTGGTATTCACTTGCTTTAGCATTAAAGACATACACAGATTAAAATTAAAGGGGGTGGAAAAAAGATTCTTTGCAAATGGTAACCAAAAGAGAATAAGGGTAGCTATACTTATTCAGACAAAACAGATTTTCAGTCAAAACTGTCACAAGTGGGAAAAAAGAAACTGTATAATGAGAAAAGGGTTGATTATCACCAAAAGGATATAACAATAGTAAATATATTTGGATCCAGCATTGTAGCACATAAAACATAAAAAGCAAATATTAACAGAACTGAAGGAAGGAATATACACCAATACTATAAAAGTAGGGAACTTCAATACTCCATTCTCTGCAATGGATAGATCATCCAGACCAAACAGAAAGAAAGAAAAAGACCAAAAACAAAACAATAAGGAAACAGTGGAATTGAGTAACACTATAGACCACATGGACCTAACAAATACACACTTAACATTCCATCCAACAGCAGAATACACATTCTCTTCAAGTGCACACAAAACATTTTCCAGCATAGATCATATGTTGGTCGATGTGATGGTTAATATTAGGTGTCAGTTTGACGAGAGTGAGGTGCTAGATGGCTGGGGAAGCATTGCTTCTGGGTGTGTCTGGGAGGAGACTGACATGTGAGTCAGTGGACTGGGAGAAGACCTGCCTTCAGTGTACGCAGGCACCGTCTAATCAGCTGCCAGGGTGACTGCAAAAAGCAGGCAGAAGAAGGAGGATAAGTAGTTTGCGGAGTTTCCTCCTGTTCTCTCTCTTTCTTTTCGGGCAGGATGCTTTGCTCCCTCTCCTTTTGCCCTTGGACATCAGACTCCAGATTCTTTGGCCTTTGGATGCTATGACTTGCCCCAGGCACCCCCAGAGGCTCTTGGGCCTCAGACAGAGGCCTAAAGTGTTGGCCTCCCCGGTCTTGAGGCTTTTGTATTTGGACTGAGCCATGCTACCAACTTTTCTCCTTGCCCAGCTTGCAAATAACCTATTGTGAGACTTTGCCTTGTAATCATGCGAGCCAATGCTCCCTAAAATTCCCTTTTAGATATACATACATCCTAGTGTTTCTGTCCCTCTGGAAAACCTGGACTAATCTGGGTGACAAAACAAATCTTAACAAATGTAATAAAATTTAAGTCTTATCAAGTATCTCCTCCAACTACAATGGTATCAATCTAGAAATCAGTAACAGAAGGAATTTTACAAAATTCACAAATGTGTGGAAAACAAACAACATTTTTCTGAGCAAGCAATAGGTCAAAGAAGAAACCAAAAGGAAAATCAAAACTTATATTGAGACAAAAATGGAAACACAACATACCAAAACTTATGGAATGTAGCAAAAACTGTTTCTATGAATGAAATTTATATCAATAAACTTGACATCAACAAGAAGATTTCAAATAAACAACCTAATGTTACACTTCAAGGAATTACAAAAAAGAAACAAACTAATGCCAAAGTTAGTAGAAGGAAGGAGATAATAAAGGTCAGAGCAGAAATAAATGACCTAGAGTAGAAAGACAACTGAAAAGATTAGTAAAACTGAGTTGGTTTTTAAAAATAAATTAACAATATTGACAAATCTTCACTAGACTAACAAAAAAGGAAATAACTCAAATAAAATTATAAATGAAAGAGAATGCGTTAGAAATGATGTCACAGAAATGCAAAGGATCACAAGAGACTACTATGAGTAATTACATGCAAGAAATTGGATAGCTTAGAAAGAAATGGATGAATTCCTACAGACATACAACTTACCAAGACTGAGTCATGAAAAATTTGAATAGAGCTATAACAACTAAAGAGATTGAAAAAATCATCACAAACCTTCCAACAAAGAAAAGTCTAGAACTTGATGACTTTATAGGTGAGTTCTATCTATCTTTAAAAAAATAAGTAATGCTAATTATTTTCAAACTCTTCCAAAGAACTGAAGAGGAAAGAATACTTATCCTAAGAGAAATTCATATCTCCACAAACACACATGAAGAAAATGGAAAGACCACAAGTTCACAGCCTAACAAATCACCTAAGCTGGAAAATCAAGACCACCAAAACCCTAACTTCAGCAGAAGAATCCAGATGACCAAAATAAAAGCTGAAATAGAAGCCTGTCACAACTGACTCCAAAGAAATACAAAAGATTATCAGAGATTACTATGTACCCTTGTATGGAAACAAACTTGAAAACCTAAAGGAAATGGAGAACTTTCTAACATCACACAACATCCCCAGGTTGAAAAAAGAAGAAATAGAGAACCCAAACAGACCAACAACAACCCAGGAAATCAACTATGTCATAAGAACATAAGAAAACTACCTAAAAAAAAAAAAAAGCCCTTGACCAGATGGCTTTCCAGCAGAATTCCACAAAACATACAAAGAGGAGTTGATACCAATTGTATTGAAAGTATTCCAGGCAATTGAGAAAGATGGAACTCTCCCCAAATCATTTTATGAAGCTAACAACACATTGATATCCAAACCAGATAAAGATCCACAAAGAAATAGAACTGCAGGTCAATATACTTAATGAACATGGATGCTAAAATTCTCAACAAGACTCTAGCAAAACATATCCAAGAACACATTTCAAACATCACCCACCATGACCAAGTAGACTTCATCCCTGGGATACAGGGCTGGTTCAACATCTGCAAGAACATAAACATAATTAAATGCGTCAACAGATGTAAAAACAAAATTCACATGATTATATCATTAGACATGGAAAAAGCTTTTGATAAATACCAGCATGCTTTCTTGATAAAAACCTTCGATCATCTAGGCATAGATGGAACTCACCTCAAAATAGTAAGAGTCACCTATGAAAAACCCACAGCCAACATACTGCCAAACAGACAGAAATTGGAACCATTTCCCCTAAAAATTAGAACAAGACAAGGATGCCCACTCTTGCCATTCTTGTTCAACAAAGTTTTGGAAATCCTAGCTACAGCAATCAGACAAGAGAAGGAAATCAGGGGTATCCAAATAGAAAAAGAGGAAATCAAGTTATCCCTCTTTGCAGGTGACATGATTTCATACCTCGAAAACCCAGGGAACCTGTCAAAAACCTCCTAGCAATGATAAAGGTCTTTGGCAAAGACCTTCTCAGGGTATAAAATAAATGTGAAAAAGATGGTTGCATTCCTATACACTAACAATAAACAAACAGAAACTCAAATAAAAAACACACACTCATTCACTGTAGCCACAAAAATAATGAAATGCCTTGGTATCTTCCTAACCAGAGACGTGAAAGACCTTTACAATGAAAACTACAAAACACTGCTCAAAGAAATCAAAGATGACACAAATTTTCCATGCTCATTTACTGGAGGAGTCAACATTGTTAAGATGTCTATCCTACCCAAGGCAATTCACAGATTTAGCACGATACAAATTTAATTGCCAGCAGCATTCTTTTCAGATCTGGAAACGCCAATACAGGAATTGATATGGAAACTTAAATGACCACAAATAGCCAAAAAAATCTTCAGCAAAAAAAAAAAAAAAAAAGCAGGACATATCACACTCCTGGACTTTATACTTTATTATAAAGCTACAATAATCAAAATAGCCTAGTACTGGTATAAGAATAGGCATATAAACCAATGGAACAGGATAAAGATTCCAGAAGCAAAATCTCAATTTCTCAACCAACTTGTCTTCAACAAAGCCTCCACTAACAACCACGGGGAGAGGAGAACTTATTCCGTAAATGGTGTTGGGAAAACTGGTTGGCCACATGAAGAAGATTAAAACAAGACCCCTACCTATCACCACACACAAAAATCAACTCTAAATGGATCAAAGACCTAAACGTAAAAACCTCAAACTATAAGAACCTTAGAAATTGCAGGAGACACCCCTATGGAAATTGGAATTGGCAACCAATTCCTGATCAAAACCCCAAGTGCCCAGGCCATAAGAGATGAGATAGACAAGTGGGATCTCATCAAACTGACAAGCTTCTGTAAAGCCAAAGAAACCATCAGGAGAATGAGGCGACAGCCCACAGACTGGGAAAAAAATATTTTCCAACTGTATATATGATAAAGGTCTAACATCTAGGATCTATGAGGACCTCAAATATGCCAAAAAGAAAAAAACAGCCCCATTACAAAGTGGGCAAAATATATGATAGACACTTCTCAAAAGAAGACATACAAGCAGCCAACAGACACATGAAAAAATGTTTAACATTACTAGTCACCAAAAAAACACAAATAAAAACAACACTGAGATACCATCAAATGCCAGTCAGGATGGCCATCATTAATATCTCAAAAAACAATAGATGCTGGAGGAGATGTGGGGAAAAGGGAACACTTCTACAGTGTTAATGGGAGTGTAAACTAGTACAACCCCTGTGGAAAACAGTTTTGCAATTCCTAAAAGATCTAAAAGTTGACCTTCCATATGACCCTGCAATCCCCCTGCTGGGAATATATCTGGAGAAACTCAAATCACCCTATGAAGAAGATACCTGCACATGCACATTATTGCAACACTATTCACGACAGCAAAAACACAGAATTAACCATGCTGCCCATCGAAAGAAGACTGGTTCAAAAAATGTGGTACATATACACAATGGAATATTACACAGTCATAAAGGAGGACAAAATTATGAACTTTGCAGCAATTTGGATGGATTTAGAGTCTATAATACTTAGTGATCTATCAGAAACAAAGAACTGAGTATCACATGTTCTCACTTATAAGTGGACCTTGATCAATTATCATAATACTATAACAAAGTGATTGGCAGTAGTGGGAAACTGCCGGGGGGGGCACACCTCATCAACAGGGGTACCTGCATAATGAACACTTACATACCTAATCCTGAATTGTCCCACACCTTTAAAATAATAAAAAAATTTACAAACCATATATCTGATAAGGAGTAATAACAAAAATGTTTAATAAATTTATACAACTCAACTAAAAAAAACCAGGTAACCCAATTAAAAAATGTGCAAAAGATCTGAATAGACTTTTAAAAAAAGGTACCCATGGCCAATAGGTACATGAAAAAATGTTCAATATTACTTACCATCAGGAAAATGCAAATTAAAACCACAGTGAAATATCACTTCAAATTTGTTGGTATGGTTATTATTAAAAAGAGAAGAGCTAACAAGTGTTGATAAGGATATCAACACTTTGAAAAGGGAAACTTTGTTCACTATTGGTGGCAATGTAAACTGGTACAGTCTTATGGAAAACAGTATGAAAGTTCCTTGAAAGATAAACAATAAAACTACCATAAGATACCGTAATCTCATGACTAAGTATATATTAAAACAATGAAATCAGGATTCTGAAGACATATCTGCACCCCCATTTTCACTGCAGCGCTGTTCACAATAACCAAGATTTAGAATTAACTTAAGTGCCTGTTGATGAATAAATGGATAAAGAAAATGTGGTATATATACAATGGGATTTTATTTAGCCATACAAGAGAAAGAAATCCTGCTATTTGCCACAACATGAACCTGGAGGACATGATGCTAAGTGAAATCAGCCATACACAGAAAGACAAGTACTGTATCCACAGAATCAGAAAGTAGAATAGTGGCTGTTAGGGCTGGTAGGTGAGGAAAATGGGGGGTGGGGTGGCAATGGTCAAAAGTTACAAATTTTCAGATGTAAGATGAAAATACTTTGTAGTTATAATGTACAACATGGTTATTATTGTAGTAACAGGGTATAGTTTACTTGAAATTTGTTAAAAGTGCAGCTTTGAAGTATCTTCATCACTTCTCACAAACAACAGTAACCAAATGTGGTGACGTATATGCTAATTTGTGGCAATTACTTCACAGCATATGCATATATATGTATACACACACACAAATCAAATCATGCTGTGTTCCTTGAATATATACTATTTCTTTTGCAAATTATACCTTAGTAAAGATGGAAAAAAATACAATTGTACTTAAAGGTCAAGGCAAAAACATAAGTCAAGAAAAATTAATGATTTAAGCAGAGGTAAAAGCGTTATCCTTTTTTTCATACAGCAAAATCATATAACTAGAAAATCCAAGAGAATCAACTGAAAGTTATTAGAATTAATATATGGTCTTAGGGGAGTAGCTTAATTCAAAATAAAACAGTGTAATTTTTCTGAACAACCAGCACTAATGAACTTGAAAATGTAATGAAAAAGGTCACATTTGCACAGATAATTTAAAATAATATAAATTACTTGACAATTGCAAAATTAATATGTAAGAGTTATATGAAAATGTTAACAAATTAAATGAGGAAAAGAGAAATTAAAATATTATAAAGATATCAAATATTTATGAACTCATAGTCTTAATGTAAATGTAATTATAACTTTACCCAAAGGTTGTTTTTTCTTCTAAACTTGGAAAAATTATTTAAAAATTTAACTTGAAGAACAAAGAAAAAGAGAAAATAAAAGAAATTGTGAAGTTGAGGAGAAATTGCTTTACCAGATATTACAACTAAATTAATCTGCTGTAATTCAGCAGACTGGTACTTCCACAAGAACAACAACAAAAAAAAAACTACATGGACTGTAATAGAATAACCTGAGATAGATTGTGTGTGTGTGTGTGTGTGTGTGTGTGTGTGTGTATACATAAGAGATTGGCGAATGATAAAGGTGGTTTTGCCAATGAGTAATGAATTTAAAGCTATCAATTAAATGATTCTGGGACAGACAGTTAATTATTTAGCAAAAACTAAAGTTAGACCCTCACTTCATGGTATACCATACAAACTCCACGTAAAAAAAATTACATGTAAAAATTAATACTCATGTATATATATAAAACATTAAGATAAAAATTACTTGAATATTTATCAGCTCTTTGAATATTTATCAACACTTTAAGCTTTTTTTCTTAAAGCTTTACTTTTATGAAAAAGATCATATTCCAGAAACAAAATGAAAAAGAAAACAACTGGGTTCTAACTCTCAGCAGGTGTTATAAGCAAAAGTATAAATAACCTTAATATCCTTTACATATTTGTGTATGTGGAGGAGAGAGGGAGAGAGGGAGAGAGGGAGAGAGGGAGAGCAGGGAGAGCAGGGAGAGCGGGGAGAGGAGAGGAGAAGAAAGGAGAGGAGGGGAAAGGAGAAGAGAGGAGAGAGGAAAGGAGGGAAAACCTTGACCATAATAATAGGTAAACAGGCAAAGAAACTTTAAGTTATTAGTATTTATTTTTAAATGTTCAACCTTTCTAAAAATGTAAAAATTAAGGGCAAAGGAAATCATCCACAAGACATAAAGTCTACCTCTCAAACAAGGAGGCTCCATGGTGGTGAGGGTGCCACAAAGGGAGCACACTCAGGACTGCATGAGAGCATTGACTGGCACTGCCTTTCAGAAACCAGTTGGGGATTAAAAATCTTTAGGTCCGAGAATGTTTATGCCCTTGAGTTTTTATTTCAGATTTTGAGATCTGTGAGAAGGAAATAATCCGAAACGCCAAAAAAAGAGAATTTAAGCACAAAGATGTCAACTCTGTTGGTATTCCTATTGATTAAAAAATTAGAAATAACAAGTATATATAAAGAGATGGCATAGGCATCGATGGTGCTATCTTAAGTATTACTGGCTAACATGATTAAAATACAGTAAAATACACAGATTGTGTGCTCAGAACAACTAAGATGTCCAGAAATTCAAACCAGAGACAAAGGTAGAAGAATGTGATCACCGCTGAGCACTTGGAAGGACAGGTATACTGACCTCCAATAGTAGCAGGTGCTGTGCTCATGGTGAGTGAAGCAGTCAGGCTTCATTAAGCATCGTCTGTCACATTAACAATGATGATAAAAAATCTTATATGACTTGTAAATTTCTTTCAAAGGTACAATTTAATAAGAGTTCTTCTTTATGTCTTGTTTAGACCTATTTAATGTTTATATGTACTTAAATGGCAATGCAATAAAAGTAATGAATCACACAGTAGAAGCTAACGAAAGGCCCAAATGGATGAGGCACATTTGAAAAACATGGATTATTGCTTAATGATAGGTTCAGTTAAATTGATTTATGTATACTTTGAAAGCTTTAGAAGTAAATAGTCTTTATAGTTTAACTGTTTTGCTATGATCTTTGCATTTATCTCAATTTTTTGAAAATATTGGGCAAACCATCTTAGGTAATAGTTGCCAATTACAATTTTACTTTTATGGAAAAATTAGATTTGACTCTGAAAATTCCAACATATAGAACTTTTTTTTTTTAATAAGCAAAATATCTTTCTCAGTTTGCTTGACTCCAGTATGGCATTACAATATATGACATAATATTCATATACTAAGTAATATAGTTTCATATCTTCATTTACTCAGATCTTCATTTACTCAGTTATTTGGCCAATTCTGTTTTTTCCCCAGATGGTCTGAAGTGCCATATAAGTTCCAAATGTTTCTTACTAACTTTATTAAATCCAATTATCCTTTGACATGCTTTAACAAGCATGCAGAAATATATAAACTGGTACTATAAAAATAATAATAATAATAATAAATCCACACCCCCTAGCAAAAGATAAAAGTCAACTCCTGGAGCAAGCTGGAGTGACAGTCTTCCCATTATCCAGATCTAACTCCACTCCTCACACTTCCCCACACTCAACTATCTTCATTATTGTTAAGTCTTGGTAAGAACCAGTATTCAGGGAGGGAGATGAGAAGCCAGAATCTTGCTTTAAGTTTGGATAAAGAAAGAAAATGAGAACATAGTTGTTCACAGTCTCCTAATAAAACTTACTTCAGTGAAGAATATTACTGTGATGATACTGTCTTCTGACCTTCTAGGACCTTCCACCGAGAGCTTGTATAGATAATGAAGGGTTTGTGGAAATTGAGGGAACTTATATTCACTGAGGGTTCTGTAAAGGAGAACAAGGTGCTGAGTTAAGCAAAGAAAAAAAAACATGTTCTGCATCAGCACATGTTAATAGTGGTAAAGAAAGAATTATTATTCTCATATCTTGTACCTCCCAGATAAAAAGAAAAATATTTTAAAATATTTCCTCAATAAGTTGCAGTCCCACTATGAATTCTACATAGGCTCTGGAGAATTATATATACTTGGATCCTTGTCAACATCTTCTTTCTTAATGTCCTTTCTCTCTCCAGTCTCTCCCAACCTTTGCCACAAAACAGAGTGCCCTATTTTAGTGCATGCTCCCATCAATTCTTGACCAAAGGGAGAGGAAATAAAAATCTCGCGGTCAATTCAAGATGGCTGCATACATGTCACCTTTGTGGTTTTGGAACAAGCCCTTCCTTTCAATGATGTAACACAGAGGAGAGTTTCGGACTGCCCTGAATTACACAGAAGAGGGGGTGAGCTCTGATTCAGTAAGCCATTCTCCATAACACACTTGGGCAGTGGTGAGCCACACAGTTGTCCTGACATGGTGGCCTATACCATATCAGATCAACAGAGGTCGAATTTGGAAAGAAGATGTGCTAAAGTTTCCACTTCACGATTTCATTCTGGGCTGGTCTTTCAAACCAGTGTTTTTCGTACTGTAACGTGTATACGGATCATCCAGGGATCTTGGTAAAATGCAGATTCTGATTCAATAGATCTGGGTTGGGCCACGAGATTCTGAATTTTTAACTTCTGGGTGATGCTGTTGCTGCTGGTCTGTGGACCATACTTCGAGTATGAAAATCTAAAATTACTTCTTAGATATCCTTGTAGGGTGCAGGTGATGACACTTTTATACAATAAAATATATTCCTGAGATTTATGTGCAAACAAGATGCTGTTTTAAAAGCACCAATGGCCCATAGATTGTATAGACTATACTTTCTAGGTCAGTCACAACTTCAAGTAATCTTTCATGTTGTCAAGACCCTGTGTTCTTGACTCTTGATCAGAATATCTAATCCCTATAATCAAAAGCTTGCTATTCACTAAATGGCTAACTAGAAAAATAAAAGTTCTCATTCAAGTTCCTAAATTGATTTGACTCACTGAGCACAGGTTTTCATCAGACCTCTTTAAAGTGTGAGCACATAGAAAACAAGCTGATGCCTACTGGATCATCAAGTAGGAGGACAAGGAAAAGAAAAAAACATCCCCAAATAAAAACCCCTCAAATATAATTGAACGAGCAGGAACCAAATCTTACTTCAGATCCTTAAGAGAGATCTGGAAATTGTAGTGGATTCCTTGAGGAAGTTGGAGAAGGTGGGATAAAGCTTAAGGATCCTACATAGAGCCCCTCGTTCTTACTTGGCAACAAGGTAAACTCCATGATGTCGATGTGGTATTTGGGAAAACTGGTTCCAACAATTCTTTTTATTTAGCGCAGCAGCCACCTCTTGCAGCCCAGAACAATTTAGCAGAACTCTCAGGGCATCCTGGGCATACCTAAGGCCCAAAAGGACAGCAGTCATTACTTGACAATGACCTTCAAAAAACGAAGTTCACAAGACCAGTCATTTCATTCCATCATGGGCAGAATACAGATTTTGAGAAAGAGGCTTTCTCAAAGGAAGGAGATTGTGAAATATCCTTCATCTTCCCTGATTAGCAGTACATATAATGAAATTGTGGCACATAAAATCTAGGGATAATCTCAGGGCAGCTTATTCATTTGTTAACTTATTTTCAATAGATTAACTTGTAAGAAATGTTCAATTATATGATGATTTGCCAAAAGGGTCCATTTTCTTCTACTTGGGATGATTTGGCGTATGACTTCTTGGAGATCAGGCAGTAGATTATGTATCGTAATGGGACTGATTGTATTTTAGAACTCTGCCTGGCTTAAAGGCCACAAAACTAACTGTACTCTCCTGGGCAAAAGGGAATTGCCAAATCTCTCCTTATGTGGACAGTTGACTGCATATTGTCATAAGCCCACGCATCACATTCCCAACCACAAAACAACTTGACAGTTTAGAAAGTGCTTTTGTTCACACCATTTTATCTCACATGCACAATAGCCCTGAAAGGTTACTATGAGAGATTCAGTAAATGGCAGAGCTGGAATGTATTTGACTTTGGATCCAATGCTCTTCTATGCTCTTGATTTCTGCAGTAGTCTGTCACTGATCTGACAGGAAGTGTGGCAAGAATAAACAGTGTTCTGTTGTTAATGGTTCTTTACATGCGACACACACAGAGAGAATGTGTGCTAACTTCTAGGTACTCAGGATGGTTACCTTTCTGAAGGCATTCTATCCTTCAGATGAGAGAAAACTGTAATAAATGGATCCTCTGCACATGGGATTATAGAGAATATGATTATAGAGACTACAGAGAATATAGAGAATATATGAGCCCAAGGGAGTAAAAATATTGACAATTGAATGCTTATCTCTTATTTAACCTGAAATCACCAGCACTATGCTACAAAGACCTGTCCAGGATCTTCATTCTCAGCTCACTGCTGTAGGAGAGCTGGAGCATGAGGGCTATTAAGAGCTCGGGGAAAAACTGGGCCACTGCTTTCTCACAGGAATCAACAGGCAGCAGCGTACACAGGGCTTGGCAAGCCTGTAGGAGAAGGAAAAAAGTGATTAAAAAAGTCTTCCTCTAAGTCCAGTCAGCCTTACTGAGAAGAGGAATGGAGTGACTCTGCAGCCCCTCCTCCAACCTTCATGAAGAAAGCCTGAAGATGCATGTGTATCGACTCATTCAGTAACAGCCACTCAGTTGACCATGAACCAGGAACTGTGCCATGCATTCCATAGCAGTGGGTTCCCAAAGCACCATTTAAAAAAAAAACCCTGCTGTCAAACCAGGGAAGAAGTAAGCTGGTTCCTACAGAGGACATCCATCATCTATACGGCCTTGAGAATAGTCTTAGTAATAACCCAGGTCCTCCTTGTGCTTAAATAGTACAGGCAAGTAAAATGCATAAGGGGAAGCAGGCCAGGTCACCAACGGACCATGTGGCATACTGACAGCCACAGTACCCACCACATCAGAAATATGGATTAGAGTTATAATCCTAAAAGACATAATCCCAGCTGCCACAATCATGAACATTGAAATCTCAAAAGATCAAAATTGGAACATGTAGTTCTGAAAAAAATTATTTTAAAAAAATAATTGACATTTTAAAAAGGAGATTTAATTGAAAAACATATAAAAACCCTACAGAACACTTTGTGGGCTACTTTACACAATAAAATAAGCAACAATAATATACATACTTTTGCAAAGATAAACACATGGATATACTATCAGCAGTCACACAGAGAGATGATATTCATAAAGAAATAGTTTATGTAACTGGTCATCTGAAGTTCTCTGACAGACAACCTAAGTCTAAGATGAGATTGATGCAAAAACCTTGATGGCTCACCACTGCATATGCAGTTACCAAAGAGTCGAGATTCAAGAAATTTCGTCTTTCACAAATGCAGATGTACAAAAAGGACATCTCTTCATTTTCGGAGAAAGCTTCATTTTTACTACATGCATGATGATTATACCCAAAGTCTACATTGTGATAATGTACCTTTGTGGAGTTACATTTGAAAAAAAAACCCATGTATATATACATGAAATTAATTAGAACTAACTAAAATTCTTGAAATAATTTATACTTTCTGTATTGGAAATGATGCAAAGACAAAATACATAACATAGCAAATTGTTAAAAATTTCACTGACAATTTAAAATAGTGAACCCCCCCCAAAAAAGAACAAACAAAAAAGTCAAAAAACCTAAAACCCCCAAAAACTAAAAGGAAAATTCAACATGTGAGAAAGTGGTAGGGATAGATTAAGGGCAATTGTACAGAGATAGTTCATAAGAACTGGCCAATTTTCATGATAACTGACTATATTTTGAAGTCTTTCGTTGTTGCTTTTTTTTATTTTAGGGCATGGCTGTCCTTGGAGAATACATTCACATTTATTTTCTGTGAGAAGCTGCTCTTTTTGAAATTCTTCTATGATTCAATATACACCAACACGAACATTCTCTATTAAATTTTCCCACCTTTTGTGACTTGCTTCTATTTTGTTTTGGGCACGCGGAAATATATTTCATATGTGTTCATACACAGATTACAAATTTGATGGAAACAATAACTGGTGGTTGAACAGTAACACTATTGTGTGTCTTCTTATCCTACATTGCACATAATTAATTTTGAACCAGTCAGTAACTTTGCTGACTTTTTAAGGCAAATGGGGCTTTAATTTATTAAAACTCTTATAATTTCATCAGCTGAAAGGAATGCCAATGCAAACAAATGACACATTCTTAAACTAAAACTTTTGTCATTTTCATATTGCCTAGCCAATCCACTCATCTGAATTTTCTGCCAAATGCATTGGGCTGAATGAAAAACAAAAAACACTTTATTGGTAACAACTTGAAATGCACATTTAGAAACCTTGATTGCCCCTAATTCCAAAATTGTCATTAGAGTTTTAGGAATCAGTGAAATGTTAGAGGTTTTAAACTTTAGAAGTTTTGACATTTTGGGATTTCAACATTTGAGATTACGGTGTTTGGGATTGTGTCTTTTGAGAACATAATTGGCACTGCAGAAATAAATATTCCAACACCTCACATTTGTGAAGAAATGCCAACTTTTTTTTAACCTTAATTCTATGCGACCTGAATTCACTCCCAGGGGGAGTGATTTTGATTCCCAAGAGATAGAAAACGATGGCTACAAACCATCTTGGACCTTCCAACAAAAGTCTGCATGATCTAGACGGTGGCTACTTTTCACATAGCATCTCCTATGCTTTCATTCTTGCTCAATTCACTCAGATTCGAACATACTCAGTAAGCCTCGAATGTACAGGGCTTTTGCCTTTCTCTGCTTATTTTTTATATTTTTTTATTTTTTTGAGTTGGAGTCTCACTCTGTCACCCAGACTGGAGTGCAGTGGCACGCTCCCGGCCACCACAGCCTTGACGTGCTGGGCTCTGGCGATCCTTCCTCCTTGGCCTTCTAAGTAGCTGGAACTGCAGGCGTGCGCTACCACGCCCAGCTAATTTTTGATTTATTGTAGAGAAGAGGTCTTGCCAAGTTGCCTGGGCAGGTCTTGAACCTGCAGACTCAGGCAATCCACTTGCCTTGGCCTCCCAAAGTACTGGGCTTACAGACTGAGCCACCGAGCCTGGCCCCTTCTCTGTTTAGAACTCTCTATCTGAGATACATTTGAAGATCACGCCCTCATCTGATTCAGGTCTCTGATTAGATGTTACCTCAGCACAGAGGCCTGCCCTAACCAACTTACCTAAATCTTGCCTGCCACTTCTTTTCCCCTAGGCCACTTTATATTTCTTATACCTTCTGATCTACAACAGACTTATAAGCTCATTTTCTGCATCTCTTAACAAAATGTAAGCTCCATGAACAGGGTGTAGCATGTGGTAGGCACTCAGTAAATATGTGTTGGATGAATGGATGCCTTAGAGGAGGACTGTTAAGAAAGTATGATTATGTGGGCAGACAGGAAATTTCATGATCAGGACAACAATACTGAGAAGGAACACTCATTGTGTTATTTACCATCACAGGCATCATGTTGGCAGCCTTGAGAGAGAAATATCTTTTGTCCACTGTGGGGGTTCGCACTGCTTCAGGCTTTCCTTTCAGTATCAACAAGATTGTTTTCAGCACGTGATGGGCCACACGCGACTCCAAACTCGACGCCTGCCACATCAGGATCAGAGTGCTGGAAGCACAGTCCCATCCCCCACAATGATAGTCAGACATTTGTTATTTCCTATTGGTTACAATGACATGAATCAGGAAAAGAATCTTAGATTAACCTCTTTAGGTGGCAAGGCCACTGCAGACAAGTCCAAAACAAACTGAAATTCAAATGATCCCATAAGTCTCTTATCCTTGAAAACAAAGGAAGAATTTAAATCATACTTATGGAAAAGACAGGTGGCAAGGCTGCAAGTTCATTTTCTATTTCTATTTAAACATCTGTCCAACTTGGTCTTAAGAAGTGATCAGCTTTCTGAACCCCAAATTCTCTCTGTTCCTCTCTTCTTGTGACTTCTTTGTCCAGAAATAATAGAAATATTTAGAAACTGGCATGGGAATACAAATTAATATTGAGATTAATATATAAATAAAGCTTAAAAACCCTAAATAAAAAATACTAACTAAATAAGTAATAAAAAATGAAAATCTCAGCTACCGGGGGAGTGAGCCATTTTTCTAAGTGTCACACACTGAATCAGTGGCACAGATGCACTCTAATTCTGACTTCTCGACCTCCAGTCCCCTGGCTTCTTTTCTTATATACTGGGCCATTCTGCAAGGTTATTCTTACCATTGCTCATCTTAAAATCTGCTGTACACCTCTGTGCCAATATATTTCTGATGCCTTGTTGATCCATGCTGGGTTGTGAAGCCTATCTTTCAGTCTTTCTCCATTTTGGTTCCTCATATGGGAGCCTGGTCCCCAGGAACATGGACACACCCATTATCCAACTGCTCCTGCCTGCAGGATTCTCTTTCAGAACCAGACGGACATCGACTCTCATGCGCCTGCTACTCTTACCTCTTGTTCATACCTTCTGACTGAGCAAATCTTCCGTATGCTTCTCCAGTTTAATTTCACTCCAAATCCTGACTTTTTGTGCCCCAATCCTCACCTACAATTAGACCTGCTGGTGACATCTTTAATTAAAATCTCCTAACTCTAATAATATCTGCTTTCTGAACATCCTTAGTGCATATTGTTTGTATCGGAGTCACCGGCAACTTTTATCTTATATCCACATATTTATATTCCCTCTCCTCTACAAAATGCTTGAGGGCCAGTAACACTTTACATACAATGGGGTCTTAGTTTCTGAATGGAAAAAAGTCTTAAGAAGATCTTTCTAGGAATTTTATGAATAGTTGACTTAAAGCTTCCTACATAAATACAATCTGTCAGTCAAGAAAATAAAGTTATATGATTTATTTAGATTTTTGTTGATTTCAGTGCCCTTTCACATACATTGGTTAATTAACTCATATAATGACTCTATAGGTAGAAAGAACTTGCCTCATTCTCCAGATGAGGAAACTGGGCATCAGAGTGTTTTAGTAAACTTGCATTCTCTCACACAGCATGTTAGGGTCAAAACTGAGATGGAATCAGATTCATTTGTTTTCAAGCCTCAGTCCTTTCCATAATATAACATCCTGCTTTCTACACTGTTTTTGTTTGTTTGGTTTTTTTGAGAGTCTCACTCTGTTGTCCAGGCTGGAGCACAGTGGCAGGATCATGGCTCACCACAGCCTCGACATTCTGGGCTGAGGCAGTCCTTCCACCTCAGCTGCCCGAGTAGCTGGGACTACAGGCACGTGCCACCATGTCCAGCTAATTTTTTGATTTTTTGTAGACATAAGTTTTCTTATGTTTCCTAGGCTGGTCTCGAACTCCTGGGCTCAGACAATTCTCTCTTATTTGCCTCCCAAAGTGTTGGGATTACAGGTGTGAGCCACCATGCTGGGTGACACTGTCAATAGTAGAGAAATATAACCAATGTACAAACCGTAGAAATGGAGTGATGTGATTTTCTAAGCTTTTCTAATGTGTCTGCTGGATTCATACTGTCCCATAGGCTCATATTAGCATTTTTTTCTTCTTAGATATTTCTTGTTATCTTGAATCATGAATTTCAGATGAACTGTTAAGGGACAGGAGACTCCCAATTATATTTGGGAATTTTTAATGTTTGTTCTTTTATAGGTAGGTAGAAATATCTCACGTCTGTCTGTCTATCCTTCATGAATAAGAAAAACACTATGGGTCAATTAGTTTATATCATAAGGGTGATTTTATTTCCTCAGGAAAAATGAGTAAATTCACAAATGGGAAGGAGACTCCATTATCACTTTGAGGAAAAATTTTTTCCATTGAGATGTGCAGTGGAACACAATTGAAAGCTTTAGATAAATAGTAGTGACACTGATCTCTTCTTATCGGCCTATTGTATATCATTTCTTGTATGAGGATATAAATAACATATATGATCTTATTTAAGCCTTACACTCAACTTACATGATGCAAAAACAGATTTTCTATTTTGGAAAAAAAGAACCGGGCCCAGCTATGACAGATCAAGACTGGAGCCCAGGTCCATCTGACTGTGGAGTCTGTGAACAAGCCCTTGTGGAAGGGGCCGGGGTAGAGGACCTTACCTGTCAGCTGGGACTGGGTAGTCCATAAGTTGAAAGATGACCGTCTTGGGTGAAGTGCGTGTCAACAAGGTAATGACTTGCAACATGTCATCCTTCATAATGTGAGAAGAATTTGTACACAATTGCTTATAAATAGCATCCACAATCTTAGACACCTGGAAGAGGAATTTCACAGGTCAACAAGAGTTTCTTGTTCCACAGTCACCCCTAAACTAAGGCATTTCTAGGACTCAGGAATTCAGTCTTTCTCAGAATGACCAAGGCATCAATTAACATACAAATAGCACTAGCAGAAAGCATGTTTATATGTGTAACTACAAAATAAAAAATACTTTTTTGGATGAGGACTAAATCTGTGCATTTATGGATAATATGGGAAAATACCAATATTTAAAATGTTTTTGGGGAGAATGAATTCACTGTATAATACATATAAGCTGAGTATAGAAAACATATGTAAAATTCAAGTATTTAAAGAAGGAAATCAAGACAATGGAACAGAATAACATGGGAACTACAGTATATACTTCAAAAAATTTCCTGAAAATTAAAGAAAATTTGAATCCAAATACTGAAGAGGTACACTGTGTGTCAGAGGAATGACCCAGAATGATAAACACTAAGCCATATCTTGCAAACTCTACTCATAGGCCCCATGTTAGTTTTACTTTTTCCCCTTACTTATTCTTGAAAAAGGAGAGTTTTAGCCAGATCTGGGATTTGTCTCAAATCGATGGTTGGATATTCAACATCAAATTTAACCCACACAGATTACCTCACTTCTTATTTTGAAAATACTCCTCAGAGATAATAAACTAAAGAGTTAATTGATATAAATCTACATTACACTGCAGTTGCATCACATACAACTCAGGTATCTGCACACAACCTTCTACTCTAAACAAAAGAAAAATGAATGAAGTGTTAAATAGTGCTGGGCTCCTACCATGTGTGCTCCAAGGTGAACATGAAATGAGAGATATTAAACTATTGTTCTTTTCCTAGACCTCTGACTATAAGGTTTAGAACTTCTTCCTATTTTTTTTTAATTGAAGTCTCACTCTGTCATCCAGGCTGGAGTGCAGTGGCACGATCATGGCTCACTGCCGCCTCAACCTCCTGGGTTTAGGTAAGCCTTCCACCTCAGTCTCCTGAATAGCTGGAACTACAGGTGTGTGCCACCATGCTTGGCTAATTTTTTAATTTTTTTTTTTTTTTAGAGACTGGTGTCTCATTATGTTGCCTAGGCTGGGCTGAAGCAATCCTCCCACTTCAAGTCTCCCAAAGTGCTGGGATTACAGGAGTGAGCCACTGCGCCTGGCATCTTCCTATTTTAAATGTAGCATACCTCTAAAATCTCTAAAACAAGCCACTTATGCCACTAAGTATTCATTTATAGAAATTCAGGCCTGTTTTAGAAATGATGGTCTGCTTAAATCTCTGAGGAAATATTCAATGGGCTAGAATTACTTAGCGATTATAAAACTATATACTACATATGCAATTTAGAAGAATTTCAGGGAATTTTTTAGCCATATTTATTTTTTCCTTATAACTGGCTTTAGAACCTAACCTAGTCTAAGAAAATAATCCACTGCATTCAGTAGCCAAACTGCTTGGAGTTGAGGTAGGGTGATAACTGAATTTGAGGAGCCCCATTTTATTCAGTTTTTTCTGTGGTTAGTGATTTCACTGTGGCCAAGGCTAGTTTGATAGCTTTTTCTGTTTGACCTCTCTTCCCCTCCAGGGACTGCTGGGTAAGGCTTCATCTAGGCTCCCTGTGAGTGCTCTGTTTTGTAAAGAGATGACCCAACCCTCCAGCTTTCCCTCTGGTTGTGTTAACGCTGCAGAATGCTCCCGTTGCAGCAGCATGGGGAGTTCTGTATGAAGCATCACTTCCCCTTTCCTGCTTTCTGAATTTAAGCAAGGGCTGTCAACTTACTTCTAGCCACCATACACTGCAATGTCAGGAGAAGGAGCTGGGAGCTCGGCCCTTATGTCACCACCAGGGCTGGTTTCCGGGTCTGGGACCTGTGCATTTGCATAGTTTCAAACTCAGAATGTCCTCCTACTTTGTTTAAAGCTCTGTCATTGCCAATTTGAAATTTTTAAATAATTTTATGTTTGGGCTTATGTTTTGTCAATCAAGTCCCATGAGACAATGCAGCAGAGAAGATACTTGCAATGTGTGAGTCTGTCATTGTTCCTGTGGCCCCACTCACTTACGGTGTTCACAATGCCCTATGTACCTAGAATTTCAGGGGACCCTAGAGTTCCAGGGAAAAAAAAAGATAAGAATCTTGTTGAAACTGCAACCTCTTACTCTGAAAATGACACAGAAGGGAAGAGAAAGTTAGGGCAACCCATACATTATTTTTCTTTCAGTATTTCCTTCTTCGTCAATAAGTTGAAGGTGGAGAATGTTAGTAAGATAAAGCAACGTAGTGAGTTTTGTGCAGTGTTTCCACTTCTTTGGTAAGAATGAAATACATATGCATGTATGAGCTACAAAATACAATTGCATTATTTTGGTGATTTGGCATGTAAACTAAATGCACTTATATTTACACTTATAACTGATATAGACAATATTAAAATGAATAGTAAAATCTGTGCTAATAATTTAAAATTTTAGTTGTTCTTTTTTTACTTTGAAAGATATTACATAACAAAGAAAACATCATGAAGAATTGAGACTTTGGAGGAAAGGAAAAATCTTTACAAGTTTGTACATTTAATGGCATTTTTTCCTTATTGTGAAGAAAAAGTTTCTTTTTTTGTATTTTATTTTATTTTAAAATTTATTTTACTATATAGCTTTGGGGAGATACCAATAGTTTTGGTCTGGATTTTAAGTGTACCCGTTACCCTCACCTGTGCACACTGTACTTGACTGGTGATTTTTCTTCCCTCCACGCAATCCCCCCTCCTTCTAGTCTCCAGTGTCCATTATGCCATTCTCTATGTCTTTACAGACACTTAGTTTAGCTCTCACTTATAAGTGAGAACATGTGGTGTTTGGTTTTCATTTCCTGAGTTTGTTCACTTAGGATGATGTTTTCCAATTCCATCCAAGTTACTACAAAAGATACTATTTCATTCTTTTTGATTGCTGAATAGTATTCCATAGTATATACATACCACATTTTTATTATTCACTGATCAGTTGATGAGTATTTAAGTTGATTCCATGTCTTTACAATTATGCATTGTGCTGCAATGAACAAGCAGGTGCAGTTGTCTTTTTTATATAATGACCTCTGTTCCTTTGGGGAGATACCCAGAAGTGGGATTTCTGGATCAAATGGTAGATCTACTTTTAGTTGTTTGAGAAGTCTCCATATGACCTTCCATGGACATTGTACAAATTTACACACCCACCAACTGAGTATACGTGGTCCCCTTTCTGCGCTTTTGTACTAGCATCTATTGTGTTTTGACTTTTAAGTAATGGCTATTCTGATTGGTGTAAGGTGATCTCTCACTGTGGTCTGATTTTGCATTTTCCTGGTGATGAGTGATATCGAACATTTTTAAATCGTTTTTGGTCATTTGTATATTTTCTTTTGAGAGAAGTCTATTCATGTTTGCCCACTTTTTAATGGGGCTATTTGGTTTTTTTATTGCTGATTTGAGTTTTTTGTAGATTGTGGTTATTAGTCCTTGGTCAGGTGAATAGTTTGGGAATATCTTCTCCCATTCTGTAGGCTGCCTATTTCCTTTGTTGATTATTTCTTTCACTATGCAGAAGCTTTTTAGTTTAATTAAGTCCCACTTGTTTATTTTTTAGTTGCATTTGCTTTTTTTTAGTCATAAATTCTTTACCTAGCCTGATGTCCAGTAGAGTTTTTCCATGTGTCTGTTCTTGAACCATTACCATGCTATTTTGGTTACAACAGCTTTGTAGTCTAATTTAAGTCAAGTTATGTTCTTTTTGCTTAGGATTGCTTCAGCTCTTCTGACTCTTTTTTGGTTCCATATGAATTTTAAGATTGTTTTTTCTAATTCTGTGAGAAATGATGTTGGTAATTTGACAGAGATTGTAGTGAATCTGTAGCTATCTTTGTATAATATGGTTATTTTAACAATGTTGATTCTTCCAATCCATGACCATGGGTTGCTTCTCCATTTGTTTGTGTCCTTTACAATTTCTTTTGTCAGTTGTGTAGTTCTCCTTGTAGAGATCTTTCACTTCCTTGGTTAAATATATTCCTAAGTATTTTAGCTTTATGACTGCTATTACAAATAGAATTGAGTTCTTGATTTGATTTTCAGTTTGGTTGCTGTTGGTGATACAGATTTGTGTGTATCGATTTTACATCCTGAAACTTCACTGAATTTATTTATCAAGTCCAGGAGTCTTTTGGAGGAGTCTTTAAGATTCCCTAGGTATAAGATTATAACATCAGCATACAGAGATAGTTTATTTTTTTTCCAGTTTGGATACCCTTTCTTTATTTTTCTTACCTGATTGGTCTGGCTAGGACTCCCAAGACTATGTCAAATAGGAGTGATGAAAGAGGGCATTCTTCCCTTGTTTCAGTTCTAAAGGGGAATGCATTCAACTTTTCTCCATTCCAGGTGGCACTGGCTATGAGTCTGTCATATATGGCTTTAAACATTTTAAGTAATGTTCCCTCTATGTCTATTTTGCTGAAGGTTTTTATCAAGAAGGGCAGTTGGATTTTATCACATGCTTTTTCTTATCTATTAAAATGATCATATAATTTTGGTTTTTAATTCTGCTTATTTATGTGCACATATTGAACGACTCTTGCATCCCTGGGATAAACCCACTTAGTCATTGTGTTTTATTCTTTTATGTGCTGTTGAATTTGGGTTTCTAATATTTTGTTGAAGATTTTCACATCTACGTTCATAAAATATATTTTTCTGTAGTTTTCTTTTTTTGTTGTTGTTGTGTCTTTTCCTGACTTTGGTGTCAGAGTGATATTGGTTTCACAGAATGAGTTAGGAAGGTTTCCCCCTCTTTAATCTTATAGAATAACTTCAGTAATATTGATACCAGTTCTTGTTTGAAGGTCTGGTAAAATTCAGCTGTGAGTCCATCATGTCCTAAACACTTTTTTATTGGGAGACTTCTTTTTTTTTTTTTTAGTTGGAGTCTCACTCCATTGCCCAGGCTGGAGCACAGTGGCACGCTCACGGCCACTGCAGCCTTGACCTGTTGAGTGCCAGTGATCGATTTGCCTCAGCCTTCCAAGTAGCTGGAACTAGAGGTGTGCTCTACCACACCCAGCTAACTTTTTATTTATTGTAGACATGAGGTCTCACCAAGTTGCTCCGGTTGGTCTCAAACCACTCAGGCAATCCACTCGCCTTGGCCTCTCAAAATGCTAGGATTATAGGCTGAGCCACCGAGTCCTACCTATTGGGAGAATTCTAATTACTGTTTCAATTTCATTACTCATTATTGGTCTGTTTCTTCCTGATTCAAGTTTGGGAAGTTGTATGGTTCCAAGGATTTATCCATTTCTTCTAGATTATCTAGTTTCTTTGCAAAGAGGTATTGGTAATAGTCTTAAATAATCTTTTGAATTTCCATGCAGTTGTGATATCTCTATTTTCATTTTTAATTGAGCTAATTTGAATCTTCTCTCATTACTTGATTAATCTAGCTAGCAGTCTAACAATTTTGTTAATCTTTTCAAAGAACCAAATTTTTGTTTCATTGATCCTTTGTATTTTTTTAATTTCAATTTTATTTAGTTTTGCTTTGATCTCAGTTCTTTCTTTCCTTCTTCTACCTTTGGGTTAGGTTTGACATGCTGAGGTGTGATGTTAGATTGTTAATATGTGTTATTTCAGTTTTATTAATGTAGACCTTCAGGGTTATAAATTTTACTCTGAACACAGCTTTGGCTGTGTCCCAGTGGTTTTGATAACTTGTTTCATTGTTGCCATTTAGTTGAGTGAATTTTTAAATTTCCATCTTTATTTCATTCTCGACCCAAGTATCATTCAGTAGTCAATTGTTTAACCCTTTTTTTTGCAAATTCTTCTTGGAGTTAATTTCTGGTTTTATTCACTGTACTCTAAAAAGGTAAGGTGCTTGATATGATTTTGAGTTTTTCTGCAGTTGTTGAAACTTGATTTGTGGCCTATCATATGGGCTATCTTGGAGAATGGTCCACGTGCTGATGAAAAAAAATGTTTATTCTGTAGTTTGGGGATGAAATGTTCTGTAGATGTTAGTTCCCATTCCTCTAGGGTTTGGTTTAACTCCAATGATTCTTTGTTGACTTTCTTCCTTGATGATCTACCTATTGCTGTTAGCAGAGCGTGGAAGTTTTTCACTACTATTGTATTGCTGTCTCTTTTTTATAGGTTTAGTACCTATATAATTTGTTTTATAAAGCTGGGGGTTCTGTTGTTAGTCATATACACAGGGTACCAAAAATTTTATATGCATTTTAATAAAGGAAAAACTGTATCAAATTTGTAATACTCACTAAGACGAATACCAGTCACATCTGGCTTCTGCAATTACAAGAGGTGCTCAAAGTGGCTACTATCAGTGTCCAGACATTACTAATTATGATGGACATCTCTTAAAATGTGTATATATTTTTTTGGCACCCCTAGTATTTAAAATTGTTATGTCTTCTTGTTGGATTGATCCCTTTATCACTATATAATAACCATCTTTGTCTTTTTTTTGACTATCATTAATTTAAAATCGGTTTTATCTGATATGAGAATGATTACTCCTGCTCGTTTTTGGTTTCCATTTGCATGGATTATTTTCCCCCATCCCTTTACCTTGAGTCCTAGAAATCTTTTTTTTTTTCTTTTTTTTTTTTTTGAGTTGGAGTCTCACTCTGTCGCCCAGACTGGAGTGCAGTGGCCGCTCCTGGCCACTGCAGCCTCAACCTTCTGGGCTCCGGTGATCCTTCCACCTCAGCCTTCCAACTAGCCAGAATTATAGGAACACGCTACCACGCTCGGCTAATTTTTTTATTTTATTGTAGAGATGAGGTCTCGCCTGCCCAGGTGGGTCTCGAACCTGGGGGCTCAGGCAATCCATTCACCTCAGCCTCCCAAAGGCGCGGGATTACAGGCTGAGCCACCGAGCCCAGCTTCCTAGAAATCTTTGTGACCTAAGTGAATCTCTTGAAGACAGCAGAAATTTGGATTGTGTGTGTTTTTTAATTCATTTTGCCAGTCTATATCTTTTCACTGAGGCATTGAGACCATTTACATTTAGAGTTAATGATATATAAGGTATTATTCCATTCATCATACTAATTGTTATCTAGTTGCTTTAGTCACGTATTTATTATCTCCTTTGTGTTGCGTTTCTATAAGGCCTGTGAACTTTTTGGTTTCCAGCATTTTTCTACTGGTGTAGTTTGATCTTTTGTTTCAGTATTTAGAACTCCTTTGAGTATTTCTTATAGAACTGGTCTATTGGTGACAAATTCTCTCAGTGTTTGCTTGTCTGGGAAAGATTTCATTTCTCCTTCATTTGTGAAACTTAGTTTTGTGGGATACAAAACCCTTGGTTGACTCTTATTTTGTTTAAGGAGACTGAAGGTGGGGCCCCAAACCCTTCTGTAGGAATTTTGAGAACTGTGCTGTTAATTTGAATAGGCTTACCTCTGTAAAATGTTTGATGTTTTTGACTCATTGCTCTTAAAATTCTTACCTTCATATTAACTTTACATACTTGGATGATTATATGCCTTGGGGATGATGTTTTTGCAATGAATCTTCTATGTGTTCTTTGGGCTTCTATTATCCGGATGTTTAGATCTCTGGCAAGGCCAGGGAAGTTTTTCTCCATTACTCCCTCAAATAGGTTTTCCAAAGTTTTTGCCTTCTCTTCTTCCTCAGGAACACCTGTGATTCTTAGGTTTGGATGTTTTACATAATTTCACATTTGTTTGAGGCTTTGTTCTGTTCTTTTGATTATTTTTTTCTTTATTGTTGTCTGATTGGGTTAATTCAAATGCCTCATCTTCCAGTTCTAAGCTCCTTTCTTCTGTTCTAGTCTACAGTTAAAACTTTTCACTGCATTTTGTACTTCGGTAAAATGCTTCTTTCATTTCCAGAATTTCAGGGGTTTTTTTGTTGTTGTTGTTTGTGTGTGTCCATATGTTTGGAGAATTTTTCATTCATATTCTGAGTAATTTTTAAAATTTCTTTATGTTGGTTTATAGTTTTCTCCTGAAGCTCATTGATCGTTTGATAATCTTTTAAATTTATATTTGTGATATATTTACATTTAACTCTTTTTTTTGAGTAGGAGTCTTACTCTTGTCGTCCAGGCTGGAGTACAATGGCACACTCACAGCCACCGCAGCCTCTACTGGCTAGGCTTAGGCAATCCTTCCACATCAGCCTTCCAAGTAGCTAGAACTACAGATGCACGCCACCATGCCTGGCTAGTTTTTGTGATGTACTGTAGAGATGTGATCTCACCAAGTTGCCACAAGGCTCAGGAATTCTTCTTGCCTCAGTCTCCCAAAGTACTGGGATCACAGGCTGAGCCACCACACCCAGCCTATATTTAACTTCTTAAGAAACTGTCAAACTTTTCCAAAGTGTCTGCACCATTATACATTTCGTCCAGCAATGTAAGAAGATTCTAGTTTCTCTTCATCTTCACTAACACTTGCTGTTGTCTGCTTTGATTAAAGCCATTTTAGTGGGAGTGAGGTATTATCTCCTTGTGGTTTTAATGTATATTGCTCTAGTGACTAATGATGTTGACGTCCTTTCATGTGCTTAATGGCCATTTGTGTATCTTCTTTGGTGAAATGTATATTCATATCTTTTGTCCAATTTTAAATTGGGTTGCTTGTCTTTAATTATAAGAGCTCTTCATATATCTTGAATGTACATCCTTTATCAAATGATTTGCAAAAAAAATTATGTCTGGAATTAATAAATATTTTGATTAGAGTTTGTTGCTGAAGATTAGTGTGGCCTTTTGGTAGCACTGGAAAACTTTTTTTCATATTGTCAGAATTATTTTCTGATTCCTTCTTATTTGGGGAGACTATTTTTTCCTATTTGAGGTTGGAAAGGGGCTGACGTAGGCACTGTAGGACTTTCTCGGTTATATACAGCTTTGGTGTGGTGAGTTTCTCTCACTATTGCCAGCTGTGGCAGTCCTATGCTGGAAATAGGCTCATGGCATCCTGGGTGGCCACAGTGACTTGGAAAGTGGTGTTAGCTGGGGTTTGGGGTCTGACCTTTCCAAATCTGAGGTATTATATCCAATGTGGGGGACTGTATTATTGATCGCTGGACAGGAGGTGGTGCTTGTGGAGATAGCCAGCTGCAATAGTGACTGTGTGCTTTCTCCTTGGCAAGTGTCGCTCCAAGGAAATGCCCAGCCATCCTCAGTGGAGGGTGAAGCTCTGGGGATTCTCTGTCTGTTTTAAGCCTTGGAGGGGAGTGCGGGAGCTGGGAGGAAGGAGCTTGAGCACCCCACAAGAGTGCCTTCTCGGCTACACCAGTGAATATTAGGAGGGTGTCCCATACCACTGGAGTCACATTGTTGTGCAGGGCAGGCACAGAAGAGTTTATGTGGGAGTGAGGCTGCTATGGCAGTGATCTCACCCAGATTCCCACCTTGGCCTACAGTTTTGCCCTATGTATGTTCAAGTGCAACTGGCCTCAGGGCCTCAGGTGTTCTCACGGGAACCTGCCCCAGCCAGAACTGTCTGCAGCAGCAGAGATTGCCCTTGGGGTCCATCCCCTCCCACACCAGCCAGAAAGCAGTCACACAAGGGTTGAGTTCCTGGGAAACGGCAGAAAGCACTGCTTAAGGCTTTCTTTTTTCCTGTACCACTCCATGTGGCCTTTGGCAGAGTACAACTGTGAGTAAGACGGTTTCCGATGAGGGACTGGAGTCCCGCAAGACTTGGGGTTCTCCAACTCTGTGGCAAGAGCACAGAACTCCTGAATTCCCCTCATTCACTTTCCCCACTGGGTCTGGAGACTGCTGGTAGACTGAAGTGGTGCAAGTGAGAGTCTGGCTAGGTCCAGCCTAGGTCAATGGATTTAGCTTTTCTTTGCATTCTGTGGTTATCATCACTTCTTTGAAGATTCATGGAGTGTGCTGCTGGTCTTGTTCCTTACTAGGTGCTGTGGAAACTTACTTTTCTTGGTTTACTACATAGGAGAAACTCACTCTAGCTGCCTCATATCGGTTATCTTAATCCAGTCTCTAAAGAAGCTTTATATTTTACTTTGCACTGAGTCCTGGAAATTACATAATCAAGTTGAGGGTCCTTGAAGACTTTCCTTAGTGACTATACACTGGATCTCAATTATAGCTGTATTATTTCATGTTATTAATGTGTTTATTTAAAAAATTTAAAGGAAGTATTATGATCTAATATGACTGATGGGTAGATATGTATACATTATTCTCTACAATTTACTGTGCACTTGCAATATTTCACACAGAAAGCTTCTTTTTGTTGAAGTGACATCATGAACAACGGCAAGTAATATGTATGAAAAGAAGTGGACATCACAAAGGCAACAAGTGCACATTAGAGAATAAACCCTATACTCTCCTGTTTATTGTCAAGTATCTTACCCTGGTGATCTTCTGGGAATGATATTCCAGAGTCAATTTCAGTAAGGATGCCGCTTCAGACGCAATTTTATAATCAGGATTAGAGAGTTTCATCAGTAGATTCCACACAAAATCAGACAGCAAAGAGGGCAGTAAGCTTTGTCCTACTCCCTGCAATCAAAAAGGAGAGTCATAGCCTCAGGATTTACCTACACCCAAATCATAAAGACAGCTACACTCAGACATTGTTGGGGGACACTTAGGGGCTAGGCAGGGCCACAAGACTTCTGTGGGTCCTATGCACCTTTGCCATTGTGAGTCTCTTCCTTCATTTAAAAATATTAAAAATTATATTTTATAACAGTGTTGATATAATAATAACTGAAATCCATGTGGCATAATATCTAACTGTTTTCTGATTTTAAAACAATTTAACTGTTCAAAGATTATCATGAAGTTCTTTGGAAATGAGTTTGCTTTGGAAATGAGTTTGCTCAGATGAGAAACAAGTATGGTGAGTAGACAATGCAGGAGAAAGTGGAGTGATACAGTCAAGGTGATACAAAGGTGTGGGCTTTCCTCTTTCCCAGAAAGGGATCTGGAAGCAGCAAGAGATAAAAGACCTATATGTCCATGATTAAGGGGCAATAACTACAGTTCAAACAGACCCCTTTTAAGGTTAGAGGAATATCCATGGATTATAAAATTTTAAGAAAATTATGTTGATTATGAATCTCTCAGTTAAAGAACGATGAAGGAGCCACATGTTCTCCTTTGCTTTTATATGAAAGAAAAGTTATTCTCCCAAGTACAGAAGGTACCCAATCTCACGAATAAAAGTTTTTCTTCATCCTCTTTGAAAGAATGGAATATTTCTCCTTTTGGTCAATAAGGCAGAACTGAGGTCTGAGTGAGAACAGATGGCCACCAATCCCCTCACCCTGGCAGATCAGTGAGAGATAATAATCTTGGAAAGCAACAGAAAAAAATTAAAGGCAGGTGTAGCCAAAGCTGGTGAGGTAGGTGGAATATCATTGAAAGCCATGGAAGAAAACTAAAGAGGGTAACCGTGGCAGGTGAGGTGGACTGAATATCATACATAGTTTGCCCTACTTTAAGAAAGACAGATTTACTTATATAAGATACTAAATTTTTTAAAAATAATTGGAAAGGGGAGTATTGTTTTTTTTGAATATTTGTTCACTCAACAAGAAAACTTTACTTTAGTAGCTATGTAAAAGTTGTAGAAAAAGCAATTCCCAGTGAAACTTAGAGCTAATGTTAGGAGTTTCTGTCATGCAAAGGTACAGAAATAATTGTAGATTACATAACATGGTAAGTTCACTTTATAAAGTAGGATCTCTACATAACTCTCCAGAAATATGCCAATCATATCGGATCAGCTGGAATCCTAGAGGTCACCTTTAGCTCTGCCTGCTCCTTTCTGTAACACCATATAACACCATATTATTACGTGTTGCTGATGCTACTCATTTGAATGACTACATAATACACTATTAACTTGACACTCCATAACTTGTCATTTATTCCTCTATGTTTTACATATACTTTTTAAAAAGTATGCATCTGTGAATAACTTCTTTTCACAAGTAGATGTCTTGTTTTGAGTTATTTATTTCTATAAATTCTCATGATTGAGATTATTGGTTTATTTGGTATGAGGATATACAAAGAGGAGACCAAAAACCCTCCACCAGAATTTATTTATAAAAAATTGTGTATTTATTCTTACATGTCTAAATTTTAGTCACCTTCAAAGTACTGTCCATTTGATGCAATACAACTATTGAGATGCTTTCTTCACTGTTCAAAACAGTGTTTGAATTAATCAATTCTGAAGCCTTTTAGTGCTTCTACCTTTTTTTTTCTTTCACCTTTTCCACATTAACAAAACATTTTGCTTTGAGGACTTTTTTTTCATTCGGGGAAACAACAACAAAAAAGCAGCTCGGGTGAGATTAGGTGGATAGGACATGAAGGTCATGCCATTTTTGCACAAAAACTGCTGAATACTCAGTGCAATGTGGGCAGGTGAGTTGTCATGGTGAAAGAACCAGTCACTTGTTTGTCACAACTCAGGTTGTTTTTCCACCAATTGTGATAATAACTTCTCAAACTTTCCAGATAAAAACTTTGGTAATCATTTGATCCAGAGGAACAAATTTCGAGTGAACTACCAAGGACCCACCCTCCAAAAGATAATTCTGGTGTTTTGGGACCATCTCTTGTACACATGTGCACACACACACACACACACACACACACGACACTTTCATGGTCATCCATGGTTTCTTTAAAAGACAGTGTCCTCTCTTACAACCAATGACTATATAAAAGGAAAGGGCATTCGTGTGAATTATGTTCAGTTCAACTCTTCTATTTAGTGGGGTTTTGCTTCCAGCTCCCTTGACTAGCACCCTTGCCGCTAGTACTCAATTTTCATCATTGGCTTTGGCTATGGCCCTCTTGGTCTCCTTCATGGAGCCTCTCAACCCACCTTCCATCTACTTCTGGAAGTCCCACCTGTGGGTTGTCCAGCTACTGCTCTTGCACATACTGCTAGCACTGGGTTTGCTTTGGTCTCAACTTTGGAAGCTGAATAACGGGTTGGAAACACAAGGACCCAGGGTACCTCCTCTTAGGGCTTACATGGGAGAAGGGATAAAGGGAGCCATTGTTAAAATAACTCACTGTGTGAACCTCGAAAAAGGGATGTAAGGTTGTGAAGTAGATCTGTGAAGCTGACCACTCTACCCTAACAGCATTCTGTCACTAACTGTGTTTGCTGCCTCCATTTGCTTTCTCAAGGTTACATCCTAAGACTGGGTGGTTAACAGCATCTTGTTACTGACTGTGTTACTGCTGACACCTGCTTTCTCAAGAACTGCATCTCAAGGCCATATCACCATCACCCTGACCTGCTTCTTCGAGGCAACGTGACCACCAACCCCTGCTTCTTCAGAACGATGCGTGCTATGTGATCACCAGACCCCGGCTAGAGGTATAAAAGAGATACACAAAGAACAAAGGGAGCTGGTTTCTCTTTGAAGCCAGTCTCCTCTTTCTCCCCTTTAATAAACTTCTTTGCTTTGCCTAACTACTCAGCTCATCCTCTTTGTGTCCGTACTTGCCTTATACCTCCCTCAAACCCAAGGATTTTAAACCTGATGGACATTAAACTCAGATAAGAAAGGACGCCAACCTGGAGATGGGGATAGTACGTCTCATGAACCACTTGGAAGAGGCCCTGAGGCGGATGCCAAACTCAAGCTCACTAGCCCAGTCATGGTCTCAGAATTTTAATTTCAGGGCACTGAGTGGAGGATGGATGAGAAAAGATTTGATAGTTAAGCCTCCACAGATGCCTGGGTTCCTTATCTAAATGAATAACTGCAAAGTAGACCAAGTTTGAGACTTTTGAGGAGAGATGGGGAAGAATAATCTTTGATTTTAGAAAGATGCATATTTAAGACATCTATGCAGCATTTTTGACCATATCATGTTCTATGCATTGCTTCTGCATCTCCTCAGCCTCTCACAATTCTAATGACCTCACACACGGAAAAAGACACTGTTTTACATATTAGCTTTAGGAGGAATCTCTAGATCCTTCCCCTCCAAGAGATGAACTAGCTTGAAGGGTTTCCCCGGCAGTTGCACTGAACTACTGGCCCAATGAGTGTGGCTGGAAGGTGCCAAACAGCCCAACCTGGGCCCCAGTGTTGGGTAACTTCTTAAGCCTCTGTGTAAACCTATGTCCTTGGGTTTATATACACTACCTATGTGTTAGGGAGTATATAGACCTATAGCGTTCCATGGTTCTCCCAAGGGTTGGGACAGTATAAAAACTGTTTACTTGGTACTGAGGTTTATCATGTAGACATCTTGATTTTTCTTCTTCTTTTAATAGCGCTTTTTAAAAAACTAAGTCACAATGTTATTATCATGATTGTGAGAAATTTATGATATCAAAAATCCTGTTAATTGGTGACTTTGTTAATTTTGCTGAATAAGTGAAAGTTCTCCATTTATAGTGAAGGGTTTTATAGCCAAATAAAAAGAAGCACAACTAGAAAATACCTACCTCATTTTCATTTTATAAGAATTAAATTAAATAATTAAAATATAAAATGCTATATTTGGAAATAATAGGAATAACTATTATTAATAGAGATGAAAGTCAAATACTATAAGAAAAGGATTGGCAGTTGTGGGAAACTACCAGGGGAGGGCGGGGGCAGGTTGGCAGCAGTGGGAATCTGTCGAGGGGGGAGGGGCATACCTCATCAACAAGGGTATCTGTATAATGAACATTTGTATCCCCAACCTTGAATTGTACCCCACATCTTTAAAATAAAAAAAAGAAAACCAGAAAACCAAATGCTCTATAATCATTTATGTTTTACCTCCTTGAATTTAAGAAAATGGAAAAACATTTCTTAAAAATATAAACTTTGTTGAAATAAGTTGCTACTAAGACTAATGATACATATAAAACAAAAGCCATAGGACAAGGTGAGGATTAAGTTACCTGAGCAATTTTACTTTTGTCTCCTTGCATAACCTTAGGTAGAATTTCCATATCAGAAGGAGAAGGCAGGATGCTATAACATCTACATCTTGCAAGTTTATTTTTTTCAGTATCTGCTGTATTAAGGAAAAAGTTTAAGGTGTTTATTTAATCACAAGTTTCCTCTTTAGCATTGCTATTTCCAATTTTCTTTTCCTGCCTAATTCTGGAGATCTGAAGTTTTCCGAATATTTATCTCTGCTCATAGTTTAATTACATAAAATAGTATAATGACACTGACTCACTGTTTAAGAGAGGCCATGTGGAATATGAATGAAGGATATACATAATTTTAATGTCAGCCAGACAGCAAATACATTTAGAGCATCAAATGCATCATTCAGTGAGCTGGAAAAACTAATGCCAAGCTTGGGGAAGGGAGGACAGAGAGTCTATTGGTTGGAGAGCAGACTTGGAGGCTTTTTGACAAGAACTGAGTAGTAGCCCAAGAAAGTCAGATGCTCTCATTAGAAGTTTCAGGTGCGAGCCGGGCTCGGTGGCTCAGCCTGTAATCCCGCACCTTTGGGAGGCTGAGGTGAGTGGATTGCCTGAGCCCGCGGGTTGGAGACCCGCCTGGGCAGCTAGACCTCATCTCTACAATAAATCAAAAAATCAGCCGGGCATGGTAGCGCATGCCTGTAATTCCGGCTACTTGGAAGGTTGAGGCGGAAGGATCGCCGGATCCCAGCAGGTCGAGGCTGCGGTGGCCGGGAACCGCCACTGCACTCCAGTCTGGGCGACAGAGTGAGACTCCAACTCAAAAAAAAAAAAAAAAGTTTCAGGTGCAGATGTTTTTAGTTCCAGAGAAGGTGAACTTTCAATGATCTTGTTTGTTTTTTAATAGCTTTATAAAGACTTTGCTGTTATATAATATATTTAAAGTGTACAACTTGGCACATTTTTGGATATCTGTATACACATAAAAAAACATTGCCACAATAAAAAAAGAGCACATTTATTGCCTCTAGAAATTTCCTCATGTCCTTTTGTAACCACTCACACCTACTCCTTGTACCCACCCACTGATTTCAAGGCAACCACTGATCTGTTTTCTGTCAAGTTGGTATTTTCTAATTTTTACAAGTGAAGTCAAACAGTATATGCTATTTTTCTGTTTTATTTCTTTTACTCAGCAAAACCACTGAAACTGATTCATGTTGTTGTATGTGTCAATGGTTTATGCCTTTTAACTGATCAAACAGTGTCTTTTTACATGTGTATGCCACAATCTATGTGTATACCACAATCTATTTGTATACCACAATCCATCTGCCTGTTGATGGACATTTGAGTTGTTTCCAGTTTTTGGCTATTACAAATAAGGGTGTTATGAGCATTCATGTACCAGTCAGTTTTTGTACAGATATATGTTTTTGTGTCTCTCAGGTAAATATAAACTTGTGGAATGATTGAATCATATGGTAGATGTATGTTTAACTTTTTAGGATACTGGCAAATTATTTTCCAAAGTTGTTAAACAACTTGTGTAGTAATATTTCATTGTAGCTTTAATTTACATTTATTTAATGAGTCTATATAGAATTCAACATGCTTCTTTGACAAAATGACTATTCACATCTATTGTTATTTTTAAATTTGATTGTTTTTCTTGAGTTTTGAGTGTTCGTTATAAATTCTGAATATGAATCTTTTATCAGATATGTAATTTGCAAATATATTCTCCTAGTCTGTGGCTTAACTATCAACAGTGTCTTTTAAAGAGCAGAAATACTTATTATTTTTCATTTATGAATCATGCTTTAATGTTGTATCTAAGAACATTATCCAAGGCCCAAATATTTCTTCTAGTTTTATATTTTAGGTTTTGCATGTAGTTCTATTATCCATTTTTAATTAAATTTTGTATATGTATGAAGTATGGATCCATTTCTTGCATATAAATATCCAATTCTTTCCAAAATGACTTATTGAAAAGCTTGTTCTTTTTCCACTGAATTGCTTTTGCACCTTTTACAAAACCAACTAACTATACATGTGTGGATCTATTTCTGGACCCTTTCCTATTCTACAAAA
Source organism: Carlito syrichta (assembly GCF_000164805.1). Taxonomy (NCBI): domain Eukaryota; kingdom Metazoa; phylum Chordata; class Mammalia; order Primates; family Tarsiidae; genus Carlito; species Carlito syrichta. The sequence continues at coordinate 473,333 of NW_007249208.1, forward strand.
TTTTGAACAAAAGAAACAACGGCGTATATCTTTGTCTTGTTTCTGACATTTCAGGAAAATCATTCAGGATTTCATCATTAAATACAGACACACCTCAAAGGTATTGCAGGTTTGGTTCTAGACTGCCACAGTAAAATACTCATCACAATAAAGTGTAACATGAATTTTTTTGGTTTCTCAGTGCAAATGAAAGTTATGATTACACTGTACCATAGTCTATTAAATGTGCAATAGCATTATATCTAAAAAACATACATCTTAATTTAAAAACACTTTATTACTACAAAATTCTAATGATAACTTAAGTCTTCAATGAGTCATAATCTTTTTGCTGGTAAAGCATCTTGCCTCCATGTTGGTGTCTGCTAACTTATCAGGGTGGTGGTTGCTGAAGGTTAGTGCTGCTGTGGCAATTTCTTAAAATAAGACAACACTTTGATTGTCTCTTCCTTTCATGAAAAGTTTATCTGCAGCATGTGATGCTATCTGATAGCATTTTACCTACAACTTATTTTAAAATTGAAGCCAATCCTCTCAAACCTGGCTAATTAATGCTTTATCAACTACATTTATCAAATATTCTAAATCCTTTGTTATCATCTCAACAATGTTCCTGGCATCTTCACGAGAAGTAGACTTCAGCTCAAGAAACCACAAGAAACTACACTTTATGCTCATTCATAAAAAGCAACTCCTCATTCAAGTTTATCATGAGATTGCAGGAACTTGGTCACATGTTCAGGCTCCACTTCTAATTCTAGTTCTCCAGATATTTCCACTTCGTCTGCAGATACTTTCCCTACAGAAGTCTTGAATCCCTTAAAGTCATCTATGACTGTTAGGATAAACATCTTCCAAACTCTTGTTAATGTTGCTATTTTAACCTCTTCCCAAGAATTATAAATATACTGGAAAGTTTTGAATTCACTTTGCCTAGATCCATCAAAGACATCACTGTCTAGAAAGTTATAGCCTTAAAAATGTACTTCTTAAATAATAAGAATTGAAAGTCAACATTACTTCTTGATCCATGTGGCAGAATGGAGGTTGGTTAGCTGGCATGGCAACATTAATCTCCTTATACATCTCCATCAGAGCTCTTGGGTGACCAGGTTTATTGCCAATGAGCAGTAATATTTTGAAAGAAATATTTTATTCTGAGCAGTAGGTCTTAACAGTGGGCTTAAAATATTCAGTAAACCATACTATAAACAGATGTGCAGTCATGCAGGCTTTGTGGATCTATTGATAAAGCAAGAGCAGGGTAGAATTAACATATTTCTTGAGGGTCCTAGGGTTGGGAGAATGGGAAGTGAGCACTGTCCTTCAGCATAAAGTTACCAGCTGCATTAGTTCCATCAAGAGAGCCTGACTGTCTTTTGAAACTTTGAAGCCAGGCATCGACTTCGCTGTAGCTATAAAAGTTCTAGACAAGCTGGGCTCGGTAGCTCAGCCTATAATCCCGCGCCTTGGGAGGCTGAGGTGAGTGGATTGCCTGAGCCCGCGGGTTCGAGACCCGCCTGAGCAACTTGGCGAGACCTCATCTCTACAACACATCAAAAAATTAGCCGGGTGTGGTAGCGTGTGCCTGTAGTTCCTGATACTTGGAAGGCTAAGGTGGAAGGATCACCGGAGCCCAGCAGGTCGAGGTTGCAGTGGCCGGAAGTGGCCACTGCACTCCCGTCTGGGTGACAGAGTAAGACTCAAACTCAAAAAAAAAAAAAAAAAAGTTCTAGACAACATCTTCTTCCATTAGAAGACTGTTTTGTCTACATTAAAAATCTGTTGTTTAGTATATCCACTTTCATCACTTAGCTGGATCTTCTGGATAACTTGCTGCAGCTTCTACGTCGGTACTTACCTCATCTTGTATTTTTATGTTATGGAGATGGTTTCTTTCCCTAAACCTCATGAACTATCCTCTGCTAGCTTCAAACTTTTCTGTGGCAGCTTGCTTACCTCTTTTCCCTTCACAGAATTAAAGAGAGAGTTAGGGTTTTGCTCTGAATTAGGATTTGACTTAGGGAACACTGTGGTTGACTTCCTCTTCTATCCAGATCACTGATAGTTGTTTTGCTTTCTTATTATGTATGTGTTCATTGGAGTACCAGTTTTAATTTCCTTCAAAAACTTTGCATTCACAACCTGGCTAACTGGTGCAAGAGGTCTAAGTTTTTAGCTGTTTCAGCTTTCAATATGTGTTTGTCACTAAGTTTAATCATTTCTAATTTAATTTATAATGACAGACATGCAACTCTTCTTTTTACTTGAACACTTTGTAAACACAGTTTAACAAACACTGTGTGATTATTAATTGGTCTAATTTCAATATTGCTGTGTCTCAGAGTATCAGGATGCCCAAGGAGAGGGAGAGAAATAGGGACATCTCTGGCTTTACATAATGAGTTGGTAAGTATTCCTTTATATTCACATTTCTAGCAGAAGTTGTAGTGAACTAGTATAACTATCTCCTTAACTGTTTGCTAGATATTTTCAGTCTAGTGTGTGTGTTTGTGTTTGTGTGTGTGTGTGTGTGTGTGTGTGTGTGTGTGTGTGTGTGTGTGTGTGTACGCTAGTATTTTCTTTGCAGGGAGGTTTTTAGCTACAAATTTAACTTTATTGATAAGCACAGAGGTATTCAGATGATCAATTTTTTCACGAGTGAGACTTAATTTGTATCTTTCAATAAATTTATCTATTTTCTCTACATAGCCAAATTTATTGGCATAAATCTGTTTATAATATCCCTTAGTATCATTTTAATACTCATAGAATCTCTAGTGATGTCACTTGTCTCCTTCCTGACATTAGCAATTTTTGTCTTTCATTTTTTTCTCCCTGATCATCACAAAGAATCTGTTTTGGGCTTCACTGCTTTTCTATTATAGTTTTTTTCTGTTTTGTACAACATTCATTTTTATTCTGATCTTTCTTATTTCCCTTTTCTGCTTACTTTTGATTTTATTTGAACTTTTTCCTCCACTTTCGTAATGTGGAAGCTGAGGTAATTAATTGGAGTACTTTTCTTTATTACAAAGTGAGCATATAATACTATATGAATTTTTTCTCTGAACACTCATTTAAGCCACATCCCATAGATTCTGAAATTTTGTATTTTCATTTTAATTTAGTTCAGAATACTTTCTAAAAATTTTCTTTCTTTGATCATGAGTTATTTAGAAGTTATCTGGTTTCTAATTATGTCCACATTCGCGATATCTGTTTTTGTTTTCTAATGTAACTCCATTTTTGTCAGAGAATAATTGAAATATTTTGGAGATGTGTGTTTTATAGCCTATAATATAGTTTATTTTGAGACAACTTCTGTTAACACAAATAATTGAAAATAAAACTTCATTTTTCAATTTTTGGTGTAGTGTTCTATAAATGTCAAATAGATCAAGTTGGCTCAAGTCTATGTATTTACAGATTTTTTTTGGTGTCATTGTAATTATTGGGGGTGGTTAAGCTCGCTATAATTAAAATCTTTCTGTTTCTCTTTGGAGTTCTGTTTTAGTTTTATGCACTGGTATTTCTTATTATAATGTATTTTTGTCCTCAGGTACATAAATGCTTAAGATTATTATGTCTTCTTATATGCAGAAGTATAAAATGACACATATATCTCTTATCATATACAAAATCAATTCAAGATGAATTAAATACTTAAATGTAAGACCTGAAACTATACAAATTCTAGAAAAAAAATAGAAAAAATTCTTCTGTACATTAGCATAGAAAAAGAATTAATGATTAAGAAAGTAAATGCAACAAAAATTAAAATAGACAAATGGGACTTAAATTAAAAAGTTTCTGCACAGCAAAAACAACATCAGCATAGTGAACAGACAATATAAAGAATGGAAGAAAATATTTTCAAACTATACACCTGACAAAGGAATCTACAAGGAACTCAAAGAAATCAACAGGAAAAACAAACAACCCCATTAAAGAGTGGACATGGACACTTGCCACTGCACTCCAGCCTGGGCGACAGAGTGAGACTTCATCTCAAAAAAAAAAAAAAAAAAAAATGGGCAAAGGGCATGAACAAATATATTTCAAACTAAGACATATAAATGGCTAACAAGCTTATCAAAAATACTCAACTTCACTAATCATCAGACAAATGGAAATTAAAACCACAGTGAGATACCATCTTGCAACAGTCAGACTGGCTATTACTAAAAAGTAAAACAAATAAGCAAAAGCCAGATATTGGTAAGGATGTGGAGAAAAGGAAACACTTATACAGTATTAGTGGGAATATAAATTAGTACAGCCTCTGTGGAAAACAGTATGGAGACTAAAAAAAAAAAAAACCGAAAATAAAACTACCATTTGATCCAGCAATTGTACTACTGGGTATCTATCCAAAAGAAAAAAAATTATTATATCAAAAAAGTCTGCAGTTGTATGTTGATTGCAGCACTATTCACAATAGCAAGGATATGGAATCAACCTAAGTGTTCATCAACAAATGATTGAATAAATAAAACATTACACACAGACATACACACACACCATGAAATATTACTCAGTCATCAAAAAGAACAAAACCATGTATTTTGCAGCAACACTGAAATATCTTAGGTGAATGAATTCAGAAACAAAGTCAAATGCCACACGCTCTCACTTATAAGTGAGAGCTAAATAATGTATACACATGGATACAGCATGGAATAATAGACACTGGAGACTCAGAAAGGTGCAAAGGTAGTAGGGGTTAAGGAATGAGAAAGTACCTAAAGTATACAGTATACACTATTTAGGTGATGGTTACGTTGAAATCTCAGACTTCACCACTACAAAATATCCATGTAACAAATCTGAATTTAATACCTCCTAAATCTATATCTAAAAAGTTCTTATATCTTTTTAATTAATTGACTTCTTTATTATTATCAAGTGATTTTCTTTTTCCTTGAAAACATTATTTGCTCACAAATATATCTTTTAATGATATAATAGCTACTCCAATTTTCTTTTGATTAGTGTTAGTATGTTATATTATTTTCAGTTTTTTTA